>NC_136262.1:145631327-145778978 GCF_964187855.1 Myxine glutinosa
GCATCTCTCCCGCCCTTCAGCAACTTACTCCACCTCACTCATAAATCTGCCTTCCGGCACAAACAATGGACGTATGTCAACCATCTTTGCTTTCGTTGCCATTTCTTCCAAGCACTTGTCCTCCTCTCCCCCTCAAACCCAACAAGCAAGCACCTTCCCAAACACCCATCAATACTTCTCATGAGAGCTTGGGTCCAGGGCAGCACTTCGCGCTTCTTCTAAGGACGGGATCCGGGCGGACTCGCTTCGCCGCAACAGCGCTGCACAATTACCGCGGCTTTCGAACGGACTCCTGGCACCATCTCCACCGTGAAATCTGGCGAGGATGTAAAAAGAAGAAGAAGAAGAAGCAAAGTTAATACGAGCCCAAAAAAAAGAAAAGAAGATAAAGCATCTCTGCTTCACAAGCTCCCTGATAATTTGTACTTTCCAGCACATAGGGCTCGGGGCAGCCTTTGTGTGGTTTTAAATGATTCGGCAGGTAGCACCGAGCTTCAGGATTAACCAGGCTTGACCTACGAGCTATAAAGTATGTGCAGCGAAGGGCAGGTGTAGAAGAACCACAGGGCATGAGGCTAATTATTCAAGGTGTTCAGCTCGGTGTGCACCAAAATAAATGATCGGCTCTGGGTCATTTATTCTAATATGTTTGTGTTTCTCAGTGTCAAAGCTATCAATTTATTCCCCCTGAGATTTAGTGGGAAATTGGCAAATGAAAAAAAAAAGAAACCATTGGGCTCAGATGACAATGGACTATTGAGCATTGAGGAACTATTTAACTTCCCAAACACCTTGGATCAGCAATGGGGTGGGGGAAAGTACTGTGCTATGGCATACAACTTCTCAAAGTTGTTTTTCCTTCATTTATAAACGTTCAATGCAGGAAACAACTTAAAAACCCCAACAAAAGTGGCCCAAAACCATAACTCCAAAACAGGAGGATGATGCGTCAAAACAAAACAATAGTTACGCAAATATATCAGGCAAACTGGAACGGAGCGACTTCAAACAGGAAGCACCGTCGTAAAGTGGAAATGAAATGGAGAATAAGACGATATGATCGACGTACATTATTGAAATCCAAAAAAATTAATATATATCGTCTCACTTAAAAAAAAACCTAAAAAAAAAACCAACAACATCAAAACTCAATATAACAGCAGGAGAAAAAACATGTACATTTTCTTCATATGATTGAAGATGGACAAAATTATGGGAGAACATTCCATTTCTACCACTTTTTATTTAAAAAAATAAAAATAAATTGTCTCACTTTAAAAAAAAAAAATTAAAATCAACAGCAAAACTTAACATAGTTACATATGTATGAGTTACACATTTGCAAGAGCAAAACATGTAAATTCCCTTCATATGATTGAAGATGGACAAAATTATGGGAGAACATTCCATTTCTACCACTTTTTATTAAAATATATATATATATTGTCTCACTTAAAAAAATAAAATTAAAATCAACAGCAAAACTTAACATAACAGCAGGAGCAAAACATGTAAATTCCCTTCACATGATTGAAGATGGACAAAATTATAAGAGAACATTCCATTTCTACCACTTTTTATTTAAAAAAAAATATATATATATATATATATATCGTCTCACTTGAAAAAAATTTTTTTTAAATCAACAGCAAAACTTAACATAACAGCAAGAGCAAAACATGTAAATTCCCTTCATATGATTGAAGATGGACAAAATTATGGGAGAACATTCCATTTCTACCACTTTTTATTAAAATATATATATATATTGTCTCACTTAAAAAAATAAAATTAAAATCAACAGCAAAACTTAACATAACAGCAGGAGCAAAACATGTAAATTCCCTTCACATGATTGAAGATGGACAAAATTATAAGAGAACATTCCATTTCTACCACTTTTTATTTAAAATATATATATATATATATCGTCTCACTTAAAAAAAAAAAATTAAAATCAACAGCAAAACTTAACATAACAGCAGGAGCAAAACATGTAAATTCCCATCATATGATTGAAGATGGACAAAATTATGGGAGAACATTCCATTTCTACCACTTTTTATTTAAAAGAAAATATATATATCGTCTCACTTTTAAAAAATAATTAAAATCAACAGCAAAACTTAACATAACAGCAGGAGCAAAACATGTAAATTCCCTTCATATGATTGAAGATGGACAAAATTATGGGAGAACATTCCATTTCTACCACTTTTTATTAAAATATATATATATATTGTCTCACTTAAAAAAATAAAATTAAAATCAACAGCAAAACTTAACATAACAGCAGGAGCAAAACATGTAAATTCCCTTCACATGATTGAAGATGGACAAAATTATAAGAGAACATTCCATTTCTACCACTCTTTATTTAAAAAAAATATATATATATATCGTCTCACTTAAAAAAAAAAAATTAAAATCAACAGCAAAACTTAACATAACAGCAGGAGCAAAACATGTAAATTCCCATCATATGATTGAAGATGGACAAAATTATGGGAGAACATTCCATTTCTACCACTTTTTATTTAAAAGAAAATATATATATCATCTCACTTTAAAAAAATAATTAAAATCAACAGCAATACTTAACATAACAGCAGGAGCAAAACATGTAAATTCCCATCATATGATTGAAGATGGACAAAATTATGGGAGAACATTCCATTTCTACCACTTTTTATTTAAAAGAAAATAAATATATCGTCTCACTTAAAAAAAAAAAATTAAAATCAACAGCAAAACTTAACATACCAGCAGGAGCAAAACATGTAAATTCCCTTCATATGGTTGAAGATGGACAAAATTATGGGAGAACATTCCATTTCTACCACTTTTTATTAAAATATATATATATATTGTCTCACTTAAAAAAATAAAATTAAAATCAACAGCAAAACTTAACATAACAGCAGGAGCAAAACATGTAAATTCCCTTCACATGATTGAAGATGGACAAAATTATGGGAGAACATTCCATTTCTACCACTTTTTATTAAAATATATATATATATTGTCTCACTTAAAAAAATAAAATTAAAATCAACAGCAAAACTTAACATAACAGCTGGAGCAAAACATGTAAATTCCCTTCACATGATTGAAGATGGACAAAATTATAAGAGAACATTCCATTTCTACCACTTTTTATTTAAAAAAAAAATATATATATATATCGTCTCACTTAAAAAAAAAAAATTAAAATCAACAGCAAAACTTAACATAACAGCAGGAGCAAAACATGTAAATTCCCATCATATGATTGAAGATGGACAAAATTATGGGAGAACATTCCATTTCTACCACTTTTTATTTAAAAGAAAATATATATATCGTCTCACTTTAAAAAAATAATTAAAATAAACAGCAAAACTTAACATAACAGCAGGAGCAAAACATGTAAATTCCCATCATATGATTGAAGATGGACAAAATTATGGGAGAACATTCCATTTCTACCACTTTTTATTTAAAAGAAAATAAATATATCGTCTCACTTAAAAAAAATAAATTAAAATCAACAGCAAAACTTAACATACCAGCAGGAGCAAAACATGTAAATTCCCTTCATATGGTTGAAGATGGACAAAATTATGGGAGAACATTCCATTTCTACCACTTTTTATTAAAATATATATATATAAATTGTCTCACTTTAAAAAAAAAAATTTAAAATCAACAGCAAAACTTAACATAACAGCAAGAGCAAAACATGTAAATTCCCTTCATATGATTGAAGATGGACAAAATTATGGGAGAACATTCCATTTCTACCACTTTTTATTTAAAAATAAATAAATATATCGTCTCACTTAAAAAAAAAAAAATTAAAATCAACAGCAAAACTTAACATAACAGCAGGAGCAAAACATGTAAATTCCCTTCATATGATTGAAGATGGACAAAATTATGGGAGAACATTCCATTTCTACCACTTTTTATTTAAAAAAAAAAATATATATATATATAATCTCACTTTTAAAAAAAATATTAAAATCAACAGCAAAACTTAACATAACAGCAGGAGCAAAACATGTAAATTCCCTTCATATGATTGAAGATGGACAAAATTATGGGAGAACATTCCATTTCTACCACTTTTTATTTTAAAAAATGAATCTCTGGAGGAAGTGAACAGAACATGCTGTTTACATCTCGCAGAGCAAGTGATGATCAACTGGAATCTTCCGATTCTCATAAGGAAGCCTTTTAGATGTTGAACGTCTGCTCTCGAACGAGTACCGTCATAACTGGAAGGCTCGGTGCGTAATACAACGTACACACTTTGGAGCTCACACCAGAGAGACACACTTGGGTTGTGATCCCGATCAAACATCGCACCAACACAACCCTCGACCTTTACACCAGTAAAATACTAGCCCTGGTTTGCTTGGCTACACCAATCCCGCAGTGTGCGGAGAGCACATAACTCGCAAATATAACTCGTTTAACATTCACAAAAATGCCTTCAATAGCCTTCCTCTTCGATCGGACTTTCATTACAAATGATGCCATAACTTCGGGAACTATCAAAGCTCTTCTCTGCGAAATGCTCACAGCATATCACGGGGTCCTTTGCACAAAGCGTACTCGCCGATTATGAAGTAATGCATCCTTTGGAAATATATAAAGGGGCTGTTCATTGATTATATATCCATATATGGCAGAATTATGATCCCCCCCATCCCGTCCCCCCCAACCAACTACAGGCTTCTTTCCTTCCCTTCACCCCCATCTCATCCAAACCTTTCCCTCCTCATTATACTCCGGTCCTAATCCTCCATCCTCCCTCTCCTATTCCCACATTCACACGTTTTAAATCTCCAACCAACCTTCTTCCCCCCCCCCCATGTGACCGTAATACATACTAAGAGGAAAGACTCCTCAGTCTGCCCACGAGCAAACTTTGCCTAGGTCTTTTCGTTACATCAAATTACCACCGACGAGGTGAAAAATGGCGAGGGGTGGGTGGCATGATGAAAATAAATAAATAAATATATATATATATATATATATATATATATATATATATATATATATATATATATATATATATATATATATATATATATATATATATATATAACTTCTCGTTATTCGAAAACACACTTTAAAATATCCTTTGACAGTTGCATCTTCGGAAGCCCGAACTATCATAAGAATTGCAACATAAGAGCAAGTTAAGGAGTGAACGGTAATAAAAAGCATTAAAAGGCAAATTGTTTTACCTTTGACTGTGACAATTAGGTACACAATATCACATCCTTTAAAAACAGTTCATATGGAATTCTTCATTATGTAGAGAATTCCGTTTTAATTGAGCCTAATTAGTCTCTTTCCAACCACTACATCGATTGAAGGTTAAATTAAGATCTCAGAAATCATCCACAATCTTCCGTTATTCCGTCATCCTTAGAGCTCTATTTAATCAATGCTGCTTTTAAGGTACTCTTTTCAAATTCCAAGACAATCCAGGTGTACCCGATTGTCTTGGAATAAGCAATTATGGACCAATCACTACGTGGCAATCATGGAGTCGAAGAACAGCACAATTAATCATGTGCAAATCATGACATGGTCTCAGGAATGTTACCTCCATGAAAAGACCTACATCTGAGGAGGAGGAGGAGTGGGAAGGAAAGGTGTGAGGTGAGGTGGGAAGGGAAGGAGTGGGGTAGGGTGGGAACTGTGGAAATGAGTGCTCCTTTTGGTGCTCCCATCCGAGCTAGGTTCCGAGGTTAAAATCCATCCAATATATTGTGTTGATTTGTCCACCCTCTCCACATCTCTGTTATTCATGTAAAGTACATCACTATCTCAATGTCCTGCTACATGTGATGACTGCAAAAGGCTCCATGAACTTCAGACCAATCATCCAATGTATGAAGAAGAAAGTATATTGTATATTGGTTGGCATTGTGCGCTGTTTGTCTACCTGTTTGCTGTTTGTCTGTCAATCGCCTACAGGTCACAATTTCAAACCGATCTTCATGAAACTTCACCAGATGGTAGAGTTGGTCATAAGGAAGAAGCCTATTAATTTTGAGGTCAAAGGTCATGTTAGGGTCAAATTTCTAAAATTACCATTTTTCATCCGATTGACTTGAAAATTGAACAGCGTTTGTATCTATCTATAATTCCAGTAATCTCTGTGTGTGTGTGTGTATGCGACCGCTGTTTCTCGACAACTACCGGTCCGATATACTTGAAACTTGCCAGGTATATTGCTGGGGACCTGAGGATGTGCCTTTTCAAGGTTTCATATTAATCGGACAAGTAGTTACCGAGCTATGTCCAAAAAACGATTCAACCAATCAGAGAGCAGCGAGTTATCACGTGTGCCGAACGTGGCGAACAGACTCTGCCTCGGACGGCACATTTGAGAGCGTATTCATTTATTTCACGTTGGCAAACTATGTTGCCGTTAAACTATGTTTTAAAACTAATTAAAACTATTTTGCGATTCATCGTAACTGCGATATGCGACCTTCCGGAGCTCCTGTGAGAGCGTGCGCCATTACGGATAGTAATTCAATTAAAAACATAAAAACATTGTCCCAATTCAAGGTTTCATATTAATCGGAGAAGTAGTTACCGAGCTATGGCGATTTCTTTACCAAACTCCGCAAGCCGTTCGCTTTGGACCAAACCATTTCATGTAAATAGAGGGGGGGGGGATTGTCACCGTACTCGCAAGCCGTTCGCTTTGGACCAAACCATTTCATGTAAATAGAGGGGGGGGGATATAATTTTAGATATAGATATAGTACGGGCATGCCCTAGTATCACTAAATTGGGAAACCAACTATTTTTGAGGTCAAAAGGTCAAAGGTCAACTCAAGGTCAAACTTCCAAAATCAATTTTATCTGAACAATCATCAATTTTCATCCGATTGACTTGAAAACTAAACAGCAACTGCATAGTGCCTCACTGAATTGGGAACAAACTTTTTAAGGTCAAAAGGTCAACTCAAGGTCAAACTTCTAAAATCATCAATTTTCATCTGAAAAATCACAAATCTTAATCCGATTGACTTGAGCTTTGATTAAGATCGTCAATTTAATCTTAGTGAAATGGGCAATTTGATGTATCCATGGCTACCTTTTTGTGGGGATAGAGGGGTGGATTTTGCAAATATCACACTCGGCATGATGTCTTCTTGTTTTTGTGTTTGTTTGTTTATGCATTCGGACTCCGCAGGAACCAGTGCAGCCAAACATTGCATGGCCTCCTCTTTCATACAGACAAAGGTCAAGGGCTATGTTTGGATTAAAAATAATTGACCCCAGATAAAACCATATAATTGGCATTCAGGCCTCAATTGGGTCTTGTGCTTACACACTGCCTGGGTTTTTTCTAGGAGCCATCGAGTAATACGTTTTGTGAAGATCGTTTGATGAGGTTGTAGTGATTTGTTGTTAACAACAAATTTAACGAGAATGGAACTCGGTTGAGTGCATACCTCCACCAGGCTGAACAGTTTACGTTTTGTATCCCACTGATAGGATGGACCAGTATCTGGACCTGAAACAAAATCTAATCGGTTTGTTCTTGTCGCCAAACCAACTCGTCCACCATTTTTTTTTCATAATCCGTCCACAACTTTTTGAAATATCATTATATATAATCGGTTTTGGCCCTATCACTCAATGGTGAAGAATCACTTTTTAAAAATTCTCAGATCCGGATCCAGATCTTCACAGGATTCTCATCATTTTGTCCTTGTCACATGTCCAACCTCTCCACCAAATTTCGTCCAAATCCATCTACAACTTTTTGACATATCACAGACAGACAGGGGTGAAAACAACCTCTTAACCTTTAGTGGCAGAGGTAATTATAGTGTTTACATGTGCACCTGTTATTAAAAAGAGATTGCTTTAACAGGTTTATTATAACACTTCAGTGTTCAGGTTTCAAGTGAGTATGTTGCTTATGCACTGTCTGGGTTTTCCCCCCCAAGAGCGATTGAGTACGTAATATATTTTGTGAAGATCGTATGTTAACGTTGTCGTCACTTATTGTATTGAAAAATTAAAATTGATGAAAAGAAATGAAAAGAAGGGAAAGTGGTCCAAGCGCATTTTGCAATGGCCAAGATTGGTAATTTTTACAAAACCACAAGGCCAACATTCCCCAATATTTAAATACATATTTCATTGAATATCCCCAGGCAATGATGGGTACTTCAGCTCGTAATACATATCATTTAGTTTGTGCACATTTGACTTATGCACTCCAAAACTGCTGGGTGGAATGAGTTGAAACGTTTAGGGATAATTAATTGTACAGGAACCCTTCCTAGAAATTGTCCATCATAAATACAAAATGAAGTTTTTACAGTTTTTAGAATTTAGAATAATGCAAACAGTTTTGGTCACCACATCTGAGGAAGGACACATGTGCTATAGAGGGGATTCCGCGCAGAATGACTAGATGAATTATAGCTAGAATAAGCGATGATGAATGGCTGCAAGAGACAGGACTTCATACATTAGAAAGGAGGCGATTATGAGGGGATATGATAGAGATGTTTAAGATAATGAAGGGTACAGATAGAATAAATAGAATGGATCGTGGCAGGACCAGGGGTCACGATCTTGAGAGTAAACAGGAGAGTTAGGATGGTAGAGTAAGGTAAGGGTTTTTCACCCAGAGTAGGTAATGCATAAAATGGTCTCCCTGGAAAGGTAGTGGCAGCAGGAATAGTGGATAGGTATAAATTGGAATTACATCGGTACCTATAAGTATTGGAGATAGAGGGGTACAGACATTGGCCGGACTGGTAGGTAGTTTAGTTATGGATGGTTGACTGCTTACATGTGCAGTGACTGTGTCTGTGAGAGGGTCTTGTGCAAAGGTGAATGAGACGTCGATGTTTGTTCATTCTTCACCCAAAAACCTTGTTAATACCACAGTTAATCCTTCCCTCCATTCCCTGCAGTAATCACTTGGTTGTTTTTCTATTTAATAATCCAAATAAAAGAGTTCCGAGTGATGGACAGTTTTCACTGAAGAACAAGATCACGACAATTATTTTAATTTTCCTTTTATTTTCGATCCTGCCTAAGTTCCTGGAGTATATAGGAACTTAGCTTGATTGTGTAGCTTAGTATATAGCTTGATTGTGAAACCACAGAGAGCTAAACTCATTCCTTATAGCAGGCTCATTTTGGTAAGAAGGCATTTCTGATGGAATATGTCTTAGGGCAACTATCAGTCATTATAACCTAGCTGCCCAAGTCTGAATTGTCAAGCTATACTCATAGTGAGGCATTGTTTCATTTTGGCTTCACAAAGTTTGGTTGATGAGATAGCGAGGATGGAGGAGAGAGGGGAGAGAAACAAACAAAGAAAACAGAAAAAAACAGAAAAAATAGAAAAGCAAAGAGAAAAATAGAAAAGGAGAAATAAAAGCAGAGAGAACGACTGCTGAGTCAAAGGTGACATGATTGGGTAGCTCATAATTAAAATATGGAATAAATATGTAGAACCCTTGTTATCACCTTTAATTTTCATAAATAGGGTAAATCAGCAAGCCCACAGTCTCTCCGCAAAGCCTTCCTTCCTGTCTGGAATTGAAACCCGTCAGAGGGGGGTCTTTTGTGCGACCAGCGGGTATGGAGACTCCTGGCAACCCGGAAGAGGCTATGGGAGCCTGAGACCGAGAATGCCTGGATGTTGCGGAGACTATCCCCGGCGGGACGTACAGCTAAGGGGCCGATTGGCTGTCAGGGGAGCTGAAGGCGGGGGGGGGGGGGGGGGGGAGGGGGGAGGGAAGAAGTCGCAAGTCGAGTACTTATTTTTGGACTGCAGGCACCCCAGCCTAGTACCCCCACAATCTTGGTTGTACGGTATAGTCAGGTTCACTATCTTCCTATAATTCAACAAATGTCCGTCTATCTGTTCGAAGGTACCGTAAAAACTGCTGAACCGATCGCAAATATATTTTGGGTGGGTAATCCTGGGATCTCCAGGAGTAAAATAGGCTATTTAGTTTTCCCAATTTCAGCTTTGGCCTCCAGCATTCTCAGGTTTGGACTCCCGCATAACGTTCGCGTTTGCATAACGTTCATTGTGACGATGTTCTCATTGTGACGACGTTGTGACGATGTATGTGTTCACGGTAGTGTTTGGCATGACGGTGTGAAAGTAATTTCGTAATGTTTTTCGTTTCGTAATCCTTTAATGAACGTTTAATGTTTAATGAACGTTTAATGTTTAATGAACGTTTAATGCCCTTCGATGTCCGGGGCCGCACGCACGCTACACTGGTCGGGCCAGCGTGTACCTTGCCCTTCGCCGTCAGGCTCGGGTAAACTGCTGAGCCCCATCCGTGATGGGGACTGGGGCTTGAGACAGTGTCCCACGAACGAGGAATTCCCAGTAAGTGGGAGTCATCAGCTCGCGTTGATCAAGTCCCTGCCCTTTGTACACACCGCCCATCGCTACGACCGATCGGACAGTTTGATGAGATCCTCAGATCAGCCCCTGCACTGGCCATTCTCGGCTTGTGCCGGTGCACCGAAAAGATGAGCGAACTTGACCGTCTAGAGGAAGTAAAAGTCGTAACAAGGTTTCCATAGGTGAACCTGCGGATGGATCATTATCGGGACAACATGAGAGCGAGCGAGACGCGAGACGCGAGACGTACGTGGTACGTGATCGTCCATGTACTGTTTAGCCATGTACTGTTTAGATTTTGATGATTTGCGTGTGATATGATTCAACGGATGTTTATATGAATCGTTTAAAATAAAAAAGCCTTCAATTTCTGATATTTTACCTTTTCATTTGGGCTTCCAAATTGAAGCCCCGCCCATAGGAAGAAGCCCCACCCGTATATATATACAGTCACGTGAAAAAGTAAGTACACCCCATGTAAAGTTTTGACTTTTTCAACATATTTCAACATAGTTATTTGATCTTCATTTCAACAATATTGATAGATAAAGGTGATATAATATAACAAATATCATGAAACATTTACATTTTGTAGTCCATTGTATAATTTAAATAAACATAAATGCAAATTTCACATGTGTAAAAAGTAAGTACACCCCTACATTTATCACTACTTCAAATACCTAAAATTAGAATCAGGTGCACCATCTCAGATGCAAAAGATTAGAACATCGTTGGAGAGGATCTTGGAGGAACCTGTCTTATTTAAACCTCAGACATTTCGTTTGGTTTGCTCTTTGTTGTTGAAGTGTGCGGCGTCACCATGCCTAGATCAAAAGAGCTCTCTGAGGCCTTCAGAAAGAAGGTTGTAGATGCCTACGAGTCTGGGAAGGGATTTAAAAAGATCTCCAAACAATTTGAAATCAATCATTCGACTGTTCGGAAGATCATCTACAAGTGGAGAAGATTCCAAACAACTGCCAACTTGTTCAGGCCAGGCCGCTCCAGGAAGTTCCACCCGAGAGCAGACCGCAAGATGCTGAAAGAAGTCTCTAAGAACCCCCAGAATGTCATCACGGGACCTACAGGTAGCTCTTGCCACTGTTGATGTCAAAGTGCACGAGTCTACCATTAGAAAGAGGCTGCACAAATTTGATCTACATGGGAGGTGTGCCAGGAGGAAACCTTTGCTTTCCAGAAAGAACATCAGGGCAAAACTAAAGTTTGCCAATGAACACCTAGGCAAAGACCAGCACTTCTGGAACAATGTGCTCTGGACAGATGAGTCAAAGGTAGAGCTATTTGGCCACAGTACCAGAAGACATGTTTGGTGAAAACCAAAGACAGCATTTGACCACAAGAACCTGATACCAACTGTAAAGCATGGTGGTGGAAATATTATGGTTTGGGGCAGCTTTGCTGCATCAGGGCCTGGGTAGCTCACCATCATAGAATCCACTATGAATTCTTCATTGTACCAGAGGGTGCTTGAGGATAACGTGAGGCCATCTGTCGGAATGTTGAAGCTCAACCGAAGGTGGACCTTGCAACATGACAATGATCCTAAACATACCAGTAAATCCACCAAGGAATGGCTGAAAAGAAAGAAATGGAGGGTTCTAGAATGGCCAAGTCAAAGCCCGGATCTAAATCCCATCGAGATGTTGTGGGGGGATTTGAAACGAGCTGTGCATGCAAGAAACCCCTCAAACATCGCACAGCTGAAAGAATTCTGCATGGAGGAGTGGACAAAATTTTCTCCCAGTCGATGTCAGAGACTGGTAGACAGTTATAAGAAACGCCTACTTGAGGTTGTTTCTGCCAAAGGGGGCAATACCACCTATTAGAGCCAAGGGTGTACTTACTTTTTCCACATGCGAAATTTGCATTTATGTTTATTTAAATTATACAATGGACTACAAAATGTAAATGTTTCATGATATTTGTTATATTATATCACCTTTATCTATCAATATTGTTGAAATGAAGATCAAATAGCTGTATGTTGAAATGTGTTGAAAAAGTCAAAACTTTACATGGGGTGTACTTACTTTTTCACGTGATTGTATATGTCTGTGTGATGTCTGTGAGAGGGTCTCATAAAAAATGTGAATGTGTTGTCCTTGTTTATTCATTCCTCACCCAACAACCAACTGCATCCTCAAAGAATATAGCACCATCGTGATATCCACTGTTGTTCTTATCCCCACTCCTCTCTCTCTGCCCCTGGTGTATAGAAACTGCGGCAAGTTGCCTGAGTCGGTGTTGCGGTAACGTTAGTTGGTCTACATGTGGCTTCTTGGAGAGACTGGTATTCCCTGAAAATAATAAGGTAAGTGGCGTATTTTTGGGGTCAGCTTTTGATTTTTTGAATGTTTAAAAATTTTGTGTGGTTTGGGGCCAGGGAAAGAGGGAGGGAAGGGGAGGGAGGGAGTGAAGAGCAGGGGGATAAAGGAGAGAGGGGGGAGAAGAGAGAGGGGGAAGAAGAGAGAGGGGGGAAGAAGAGAGAGGGGGGGGGGAAGAAGCGAGAGGGGGAGGAAGAGGAGAGATGGGGAAGGGGAGGGAGAGTGGAATAGGAGGGAGGTGGAGGAGGATAGATGGGGGAGGACAAAGGAGAAGGGGAAAGAGGGGGGGGGAAGCAAAAGAGGGAGGGAAGGGGAAAGAGGGAGGGAAGGGGAAAGAGGGAGGGAAGGAAAAAGACAGAGGGAAGGAGAAAGAGGGAGGGAAGGAGAAAGAGGGAGGGAAGAGGAGAGAGGGAGGGAAGAGGAGAGAGGAAGGGAAGAGGAGAGGGGGGTAGTAGATAGAGGAGATAGGGAGAAAGGAGAGAAAGGAGGTGAGGAGGGAGGGGTTGAAAGAGGGGGAGAGAGGAGGTGAGAGAGAGGGAGTGGGGAAGGGGGAGAGGAGAGGTTATTTGCATAATATTTAACTGTTCTCTGCATAATATTGTTGGTCATATTGTGCATCGTGCGATCGTTCCGCAGGTACAAGCTAGTCATATACAGACTTGGCATTTAATATGGAATTTTTTTTTTTCTTGACGGGTTTACTTTCTGAACTCAGTATATCAATCTGGTGTTTCTTTTACCCTTCGGTGATGTCTTTGTTGAAAGAACCATGTCACTGATTGTCTTTCGCAGCAAGAAGTCAATAACAGGATTATATCACAGGTGGCGTGACAAAATGTAAGGACAGGTACATTTGACGATTGGCTTCACAATCGGGTATATAGGGGTTGTTGCGTTCTGTATTAGTCGAAAACAACTGCTGCACGTCTACAAATGTTATTGCCGCTTCCTCTGGAGATGCTCCGTCAACTTGACAATGCTGTTTGTCATGGAGTGGTGGCTTTACGAAATTCTGGCATGAAACAGCATGCTATTGCTCGGCAGTATGGCATCACTCAAGGTCAGGTGTCAAAGATCCTGAAACGAAATGCTCAGAGGGGTGTCCCTACTCCAATACCGAGGCCAGGACGTCCACGCAGAACCACAAGGAGAGATGATCGCCAGCTGCACCGGTTAGTCTGCAATGGCCGTACCAAGTCAGCTAATCGGCTTAGGGCTGAGTGGCAGCAACTGACAAATGTGCCTGTATCCAGAAGGCTAGTCAACCAACGACTGGTTCAAGCAGGCTATCGTGCCACGCGTCCCCTGAGAAAGCCACGCCTGACCAGACAACACCGCCAGCGCCGATTGCAGTGGGCCAGAGAGCACCGTCAATGGCAGCCAGGACACTGGAATCACGTGACCTTCAGTGACGAGTCTAGATTTCTGGTCTATCATCAAGATGGCCGTGTCCGAATGCGCAGACAAGTGCATGAAGCCCACAACGAAGATTGTATAGTGCCAAGAGTCCAGGCTGGAGGTGGTGGGGTGACCGTTTGGGCTGCTTTTCATGCAGGGGGCAAAACTGACCTGGTTGTTCTGAATGGAAACCTGAACCAGTTCAAGTACAGGGTCATTCTGGAAGAAACATTGCTTCCATTTGCTCGTGCAGGCTTTCGAGGAAACTTTGTCTTCCAAGATGACAATGCACGGCCTCATCGTGCTCGCATGATCCAACACTTTCTTGCTGTCCGTGGTGTAGAGCATATGGAGTGGCCTGCCATGTCCCCGGATATGAATCCGATAGAGAACTTGTGGGCAGAATTAACGCATCAAATCGACAACTTGGACCAGCAGCCTACCTCTGTGCGTGAATTGCAGCATACTATTGTCACTGCATGGCAAGCGATTCCTGTCCAAACCTTGGCAAATCTCGTGAACAGCATGCCTCGACGTGTACGTGCTCTCCTGGATGCTCGTGGGGGTTACACGAAGTACTGAACTGTAATTTTACTGTCCGTAATCCCAGTCATAATTTAGCTTTTGTTTTTGTTGAAATTCTTTTTGGGTAAAGTGTAAAATAAAGAGATACTTCTGGAAAACGTACAGAAGTTGAACACAGTACTGTCCGTGAATTGAGTTCGATATCAGTTTACATCACTTTCAAGGATCAATTTATTTGCTTCGAAATGTCAAATGTGGTTTTTGTTTCTCTTAAAGGTCACATTAACAAAATCTAGAATAACTTCAACATAATTCCAATGAACTTTTGGTTCTAAGTCATCTTGAAAAGTAAGTTCACCCCCACAAAAAAATATTCCATATTAAATGCCAAGTCTGTATATATACAGTAATGTGAACCGTGGTGTCTGTCTGTGCGCATTCCTCTGTCTCCCGTTTACAGCAGCTGCTTCACACGGTGTGATTGAAAAGCTGCTGATTGGTTATTTCGCATTTTCATTTCACTTTTCTTGATGCAATATAGTCAGTCAGTCACTTTATTGTACCTCCCAGTAATCTTTGAAAACAACATGAACATCTGGATTAAAGTTTATTTAATTCAGATCTTCATGGAGTAACAATTTAAAACCAGCAGGGACAGCAGGGCCTGGTGTTGGGCTAGCGGCTAGGGTGCCAGCTTAGGATCCCAGGATCCTGGGTTCGAATCCCGGTCGATCGCTGAATTAACGCCAGGGGGTTGACTCAGCCTGTCATCCTTCCGAGGTCGGCTAATTGAGTACCAGTTCACTGGTAATTCCCTGCTTGTCGTAAAAGGCGACAAAAAGGGTTGGCGGCAGGAAGGGCATCCGGCCGTAAAACATTGCTTCACAAAGGGGACCGAAAAACAACAACAACCACGGTCCCCGAAAAAGGCCAGCCCCCGCTTTGCGGGGAAAAATGGCCTCTAATTGTGGTTATAGGGACCCACAGAAAATGTCACATCATGTAAAGTGTGGCTTCAAGACCTCAACAAGAGCTTTGAATTTTACCGAATCCAGGGAGGACCACGAGATGCTGGAATTCCAGGCCATGGAGGAGAGCTGAACTCCATTCAGCAATGTTCAAAGGCCATAGGCACTTTTGATTGTTCAACAAATGTCTTGGAATAACAGATTATCCAGTCTGTTGCTGGAAACGGAGGCCAGCTTCCATCTATGTTCAGCCAAGGAGAGGTCCTGGCTCATGGTGAGGACAAGAAGGTCAAGACACTGAACCTCCCCGACTGTCTGACCATGGAAATAGATAGATGCATGGCATGTGGTTCAAGGTGAACACCTTGAGGAGCATGACAATATTAAAGGTTCCTTCAACACTAGGATCAAAGTCTAAGCTCTTTCTTGCACACCTGATGTCTGTGGTTCCATCTTGAGACACTCAAAAGACTATCATTGGTATGACATTAAGCATTATCTTGCATTCAAGTGAACCACCAATGTCAATGGTACCACCCAAGGTCTCATTATATATATATATAAACCACCTTTAGAGGCCATTTTTCCCCACAAAGCGGGGGTTGGCCTTTTTCGGGAACCGTGGTTGTTGTTGTTTTTTTGGTCCCCTTTTTGAAGCAATGTTTCACGGCCGGATGCCCTTCCTGACGCCAACCCTTTTTGCCGCCTTTAACGACAAACAGGGAATTACCAGTGAACTGGTACTCAATTAGCCGACCTCGGAAGGATGACAGGCTGAGTCAACCCCCCTGGCGTTAATTCAGCGATCGACCGGGATTCGAACCCAGGATCCTAGGATCCTAAGCCGGCACCCTAGCCGCTAGCCCAACACCAGGGACTTACCAGGTCTCATTAAAGCATCCAAAACTGTCAACATGTAATCCAACTGTAAATCTGCCTTCGAAACCAAAATAAAATCAATGAAAACAGCCCCAATGCAGATGCCACCACGATCACAAATTATACCCATCCAAAGTAATACTTTATGATCATTATGCAAAATGACCTTGGACTCTTCCAACTCCAACACAATGTTATTTGATTTTAAACGAAAATCTTCATCCCTTGATGAGACCCGAGGTGCCCACGGTCAGAGCTGCTCATTCTGCTGATCACAGCGAAATTCTCTGCAGCCTTTATGGTGTCACGGGGTCAAGTGTGCAACTGTTTTATGGACCTGATACAACACTCGGACAACCTGTGTCTTACAATGTAGTCACTGATGGTGCCCCCCCCCGCCCCCCCACGCCCCACCCCCAGTAGCTGTCTGGAGTGGATATCATGTTCATGTTCAGTTGAATCTCCATTCCTCAGCACCATGTGGTACAGAATTGACCTCTTACAACCTTAACCGGGATACAAGATTGTACAAGACCAGCGGGTATGGTTGCGCTCACAACCTGCAACAAAATAGGACACCTGAACTGACCAGCTAAATGTCCGTGCAGGTTAAGATGGCAAGATTTCATTAACCTCTGCAGTGTGAACTTCAATGAGGAATCATTTTCTGGCACCCAAGACATCTTTAATGTGCAAAAACCTCAACATCATAACAAATGTTCCTACACCACAGATACCTTGCAAATGATAAAGTAGGTAGAAATAAAGTAACCTACCTTTGAGAGCGAGTGTGCAACACACCCCACATACACACACACCTTATCTCAGTATTTCACGCAGAGCTTTCGCTGCATAGTTACACTCCTGTATATCAAACGTATTGGTGGCTCCTTTCACTTTGAGTAGCTTCACATGCGTTTTGTTGGTCAATACCGATTGAAAATCCATTCGACAGCACACGAAGCTATACAATGATACATCTTCCCACTGCTTACCACTGTGGTGTTGTTTACCTGACAGGTTAATGCAGCCAGAGTGGCCTTAATTTGAGTAGTGGAATGACCGTCAAATCAAAACACCCTCAAAGAGCTTGTTACAACCAAAAATATCTTAATTTGGAGGTAAAACGCGACCACCCTGTCATAACGAGGCCACAGTAACAGATGGCTCTTCCCGTCCGTCTCCAACACTCCCCAAGAGGTTTTCCTGGAAATGTGGTTTCTCTGATGTCCTCAGTGTGGCCATTTGCTGGGGATGTGGAATATCCTCATCAACGTCCTGTCCTATTAACAGCACTACCTAACCAACTCCGCCATCGAGGCACTTATGGACATTAAAATGGCATATTCAATGAGAATTTGTGCAATTCTAGCCGTTTGTCAAATTATCAATTTACTAACTTATTTACTGCGCCGTACACAAAGTGTGTTTGGAAAATTGCTCCTGACAGGCCCTATTTATTCAGCCAACTCCACAATGCGCTTTCATGTCCGTGGAAAGTTATTTTAGATAAACAACAAAAAACGCAATCGACATGAAACATGATCTAATGAAGACAGCGTTAATAATAATAATAATAATAATAATAATAATAATAATAATAATAATATAAAAGCTCCACTCTGACGCCCAACGAATGAGTTCTTGTTTCTAATTGAAGGAATAGTGCAAAAAGGTTTGGTTCTTCCACGAGTTTCCTCCTCAATATTAAAATGATAATTCCAAGAATTTAGCCTGTGATGCTTTTCTACTCCAGAATAAACTTCCACACTACTCTATGCAATTACCAATGGACAAACACAAACACTGGGATTTGGTACTTGATATAATTGGCCAAGAAAAGATGCTTTGGGGAATGATCCAATGTATCCACGTGTCCCCAATGTGCCCTCAAAGCACCCACGGACAAACGCGTCCCAATGCATCCCATGTCCCAATGTGTCCCCAATGCAAACCCCACTCCCCCACCCCCTACACCCCCACGTGTCCCAATGTTCCCCCAGTGCACCCCATATCCCAAATGTGTCCCCAATGCATCCCATGTCCCAATGTGTCCCCAATGCAAACCCCACTCCCCCACCCCCTACACCCCCTACGTGTCCCAATGTTCCCCCAGTGCACCCCATATCCCAAATGTGTCCCCTATGCACAATCCCCTCCCACCCCCCACTCCCAGGTGTCCCAATATCCCCCCAGTGCACCCCATGTCCCAAATGTGCCCCCAATGAGCATCATGGTTGCAACACACCTCTGTTGCCCCTAATAATTTCTCCACGTATTGGACGGTTGCAAGAATGTCGTCCATAGAACTTTGTACCTATGTTTTAGCAAAGCATTTTAGAAGGATATTTGGAAACAATTCATAATGTGAACAAAATGGGAAAACAAAAGACAAAGGAAGATAATCGAATGAGAATCAAAAGCAGTACAACATCCTACCAACCCAATCGCTGCTCTGTACAACCCACCTCCCATCCTCCGCCCAACCATGCCACCACCCCACAAAAGTCAAAAGCAATGTAAACAAAACTATATGTGAACTAGAACGACACTCTTCGACGTCATGGCATCGACCGATATTCCTCCACCCATATTATTACATCATTATACATACCTGTAGCAAGCTTGACTTGGATCCCTTTAGACATTCTTAAGTTATTGCGGTTATGAAATAATTGCAACATAACATGACCTCTGATCTTTGACCTCTTGACACCAAAATCGAATCAGTTTATCTTTGCATCATAATATACAATTATACCAAGTTTGGTGAAAACCCCATGACTGGTTCACAAGTTAACTCGGTAACAGAATTTTTACCTAGTTGGTCTGACATTTGACCTTTGACCTCTTACCCCAAAATCTAATCCGTTCATTTTTACATCATAATGCATACTGGTATCAACTTTGGTCAGAATCCCATCACTGGTTCAGTTCACAAGTTATCGCTGCAACAGGATCATTACCGAACATGACCTCTGACCTTTGACCTTGTGACCCCAAAATCTAATCAGTTCATCTTTACCTCATTATACATACCTGCACCAAGTTTGACTAAGATCCGTTCAACCGTTCTCATGTTATCAAGGTAACGAAAACCTATCACGGATGGACGGACAGCCTGAAAACATAATGCCTCCGGCGACTTTGTCTTGGAAAACCTTGGGAAACTAAGGGAAAGTTCAAGATAAATCTGAACAATCTTTCTTGGTGATCAAATCGGACAACCATGAAAGATCTAGTCCATAATAAATAAGTAAGGGGTTCAAACATAAATATTTAAGGTAAAAAATAAATAAATAAAAAAGAAGAAGAAGCAGAAGAATAAGAGAAAAATTGAGAAGAAGCAAAGGTTGAGCTACAACACTGGACAAGAATACAAACAGTTGGATGCGAGGCAAGAGCAACAAAAATGTAACAATGCTTCAAATACCGTAATCAAAATAAACTGACGTTTGAAAACATGAAAATAATATTACTGGAAGGCAGTAAAATGGCGGCATTCAGAATGTTATGGATATGCAGGTCCTGTGTGAGTATCTGCATGAACGAAGGTATACACAGGCACAAGCTGAGGGTACGATATGCTGGTCTCACCTGTCTCTGCTCCGTCGTGATGGGAAGGCCGCATTACAGCCTTCAACCGAGCACAGGTGCATCTCCTTAAGATGAACATTTTTGTAATGCAGCTTCACGCTATAAGAGTTCTTGAACATCTTCTTGCAAACCGTGCAAATTTTGGGATCACCGATGGACAGCCAGTCTCCACCTTCCGAAAACCTTTCAGCCAAGCTGTAGTCCAGAGCAACAAGGTTCCTGTTATATAGAGGGCAGCTGGGGTCTCTTCGTAGAGCCCCAAGGAGCAAGCTACTGTTTAGCAGTCCGTATGGGCCATAGTAAGGGCCGCAGTTCGAGTCCGTGACTTCCTGCTTCACCACCGACTGCTCATAGCTTTCAGGGCTCTTTTGCTCCTCATCGCTCTGACTTCCGTCAAAGCTGTCCTCATCGAGCATTTCCTTTTGCGATACATACTCTTCCTCGTTGCTTTGTGACCCGCAGAGCTCTGGAAATGTGCAATTTGCTTGTTCATCTCGGTTCTTGCTCAACCTGCCATCCTCAGTTCCATTCTCGACACCATAGAAATCATGAGCACTGCCTCCTGCATTCCGACTGCTCACCTCAGACGTTTCAGACAGCTCCTCAAAGTTGGTTCCCTCATTGCTAAGGTTGGTTTCTGTCCGAGCTCCATTAGCATCACTGCCCATCGATCGCTTGTCCTCATCATCGTCGTCGTCATCATCATCATCCTCGTCCAAATAAAAGTCCTCCTCAGGCATCTCCAAAGCCTCCTTTTCGATTTTCACTGGCATGCTCGATTTCCGAGGTTTCTTTTTGGGTACCACGTCAGTCTGACTTTCAAATGATTTGCTGAAGTTAAGGTCCATTGTGGGCATAGAGGGCAATGGATATGACAAACTACCGTACTCCCCTGGTGTCATGAGGCTCCGGAAGAAGGGTGGCACAGGTTGAACAGTCTTTATGGAAGGGAAAACCAGTGGTCCATGAAAACTAGCATCTAGACCAGGGTTTGGGAATGACAAGGACAACCTTGTGGGAGGAGAAAAGCAGGCTTCAGATTTTGGTGCAGTGATCATTGGTGGCGTGGACCCCATGCTGCCAGTTCCGCGGAGGAGGTCACGGTCACGATTATTTCTAAGCATGGGCATGTGGAGGCGAGGGTTCGGGTTGGCACTGTGTCTGTTTCGACTTCGTAGAGAACTGAACACCATGTTGCAACCGTCAATGGTGCACTTGTGTTTGATCTTTAGGTGCACTGCATTGTAGTGGATCTTAAGTGTACCTTTATCGTAAAATGTCTTTCCACAGGCGTTGCAGAACACACGGCCTTTCTTGGATGGAGAAATGTTCTTGCGAAGATGTCGCATCTTGGCGGATAAGAAGATCGAGCTGCGGGCTTCAGTCTTGATCTCTGTGCTCACCGGCATCGCTGTATGCATGGGCAAAAGCCGAGGAGGCGTCTCTGGCCTACTATCCATGTTGGTGATGCTTGACAAAGCATTGCGGCCTGGAGTTGGAGGTTCTGCCCGAGACCCTGGGGTGTTCCCTGCAGCAGCATCTCCCCTCAGTGCAACCACCTGATCACTCCTTAAGCCTGTAGGTTGCTCTGCAGCACGTAACACCGAAGCTTGTTCAGATCGCAGTGCGTTATGTAACTCAGGACAAACTCCAGCAACTGCATCAGAGTGAAGCACAGGAGGGCCATCACTACTTTGAGGAATGAGTCCCATATCTCCTCGTAAAACCGATGGTCGGCTGTCACATGGAGACTCTCCTCCAGATAGTTGGCCCTCTGTAGGCTGCATAGGCGCTTGGTCTAAAAGGAGGCCATTTGGTGGTAAACCAAGGAGTGGAGCTGCTACAGGATTGAGGAACTGGAAGGGTAACAAGAAAGCAAGACTACTGGGGAGGTTTTCAAAATGATGCACGGAACTTGCCGATGAGCCCGGACTTTCAAGAGCTGGTGCCAGGCCTGGACTTCGTGTGCGATTGCTGCTCTCAATGAAAGAACGAATGTCCGAGTCGGCCTTGATGCTTGGTACAGGCACTGTGAGCAGCTCCTTTTCCTGGATGGCCATAAGTTCAACGATCGACTTCGTTTCCCCGAAGCGAAGGAACTGCTGCAACGTGATGATCTCCTCTTCCCGGCTCATAATTGTCCAGCGGTCCAACACCTTTCCACCAACATCCTGAAGAACAGGCATACATATTTCGAATACAATGTTTGAGAGGCTTTTCCATGCAAACATAAAAACACATTTTCACAAAACGATTCTTCTGCAACTCATAGCCACGAGAAGAAATGTCCTGCTAATAACAAATGTGTATAATAACACAGGTAAACAATATCAAGAACATGTATGCCAAGATTATTTCCTTTTGGAGATTCACATATCCTACAGTAAGTAGCCGATTTATATGTCACAGGCGACAATTTTCAAGTTGTAGATTACATGTAGCTTCAAAGTCTGCATATTATTAGGATTCAACATATTTCTTCATAGTAATCAAATTTCACCTTAAAGAATGATACATCTTGTGATTCCGATGGTTTGAAAGTCGTGCAGGGCGTTTCAAAAGTCCAGAACCATCAGGAAATGTATTTTTAAATTATATTGTAATAATTGCTCAAATTGCCAGTCACGACATGCATACACATGCCAATTCTTGCATGGAGGTTTCTTTTAACGTTTCTTAACATACCTCAATTTCTAGCACATTCGTTTGCGATTTCATTCTTTAAATATTCAAGAGTATGTGGTATTGGGGTGTAAACCACCGATTGTAAGTGTCCACAAATAAAAGAGGTCAAGTGGCGTTAAATGTGACCGAGGTGGGGGGCGTTCTATTCGTCCGTGATGTCCTATCCTCGCAGAAAGGAAATTAATATTTCTGAGAGGAAAGGTAAGATGGCATTCCAGCGCTGAGCCATTCAGGCAAATGTAGGCATTTTACCTTTGTAAAAAAAAAAAAAAAAAAAAATTCACCTTTGAAAAAAATAACATTTTTCTATATCACAATTTACCTGACGTCTGCTACTTCCTCTACTTTTGATGTTTTCTACTTATTTATCTATTTATTTTTTATTTTGTTTTGCTTTATCCTTGACTTTTTCTAACCTTCCCTTATTAATCAAAATCCTTCAAAAAAGAAAATGGAAAAAATAAAAATAAATATTTCCCATGATTCCGGACTTATTGAAACACCCTGTAGTCCAACAACCAGGTCCGAATATGCCCAAGTATCGGTTACATACAAAGTAGTTCTACCTTTGACAAGGTCAACTGAAACCTGCGTACCTACAGCAACAGAGTAAGAAACCCAACATGTCAGAAATCAATCCCGTCGTCGTACATTTAACTCGGAGCAAAGATGGACACAAAATGTCCACATTCCCAATCCCCTATTGAAATGAAGCATCAGGAAAACGAATGCTCTGGCAAAGTCACAGAGGGCAGCGATTGAGCATTCAGGGCGTTAGGGCAAAGAAGCCACATTAATTATCTCTTTTTCTCAGTCTTGATGAAACACCAGGTAGCATTGCAATCTAGGCAGGCCCTTTAGCGGAGCTGGTAATCCGCTTTTCGCCAACGATAAGACCAGTTTGGAAGGTAATCCCATTTGGAGCATATCACGGCCTGAGAAAATGCACATCATTCACACGTTAGTGAGTGGGAACGTAATTCACGCACGAGCAAAGCCGTCTCGGCAAGACCCTGCTCAAGCATCGTGTGCGCCTCATCAACACTGCGGGCCATTATTAGGGGCAGGTCGATCGCAGGTGCTGTTTACTGTGAAAGGGTTTGCGTTTTGAAAACAGCTTTGTGGCTCTCCGTCATTACTCCACTAAAGCTCCATTGTATCCTTGCTCTTAGCGATTCCACACGGGGTGTCCACAAAGGGCACCAACGCTCGACCAAAGCAAGGTGCTGGAGCTCTGGATGTTACAGCTGATCTGACGAGATAATACATTTACATCTTTTGAACTGCTCCTCCGCCAAAAATAAATAAATAAATCCACTTCACCCAAAGGAAAAGCACCTGTACAGCTGCACACAAGGACCTGAAACTCCCAAATCCTGATAAGATTCCATGAGTGCTCTTGAAGGAATTCCTCTGGCACTCCTACACTTGAACTGAGAGCTGCAATGTCTGCACAGCCTCGACGTACGGCTTGGCTCAGCGCCGGAATGCCATCTTACCTTTCCTCCCAGAAATAAATATCTCACTCCTGCATCTTTTGCTTTTCATGTGAACGACACGAAGACGTAACTACGAACTACAAAAGTCCTTGAGTTTCAAAGTTTTTCCACTCCCACCACTGCCACCATTTTTCCACTTTTTCCACTCCCACCAGCTTGTTCATAGCAAGGATTTTAAAAGTCAACGTCAAAAACAAAACTGCACACAGTAAATTGGAAACCATATTACTGTTTAATGGCTCCAATTACTCGCACCTCCTGTTGGGATTGGCCAGGGAACGTTTCCGGCCCAAGTCTTTCAGGAACCGGCTGGCAAGGCTTGACGCTAGATCTAAAGCATCAGATATTTGTCATTTCTTAATCACATTTTGCCTTTGTAAAAATATATAATTAAAAACAAATGTAAACATTTTACCTTTGTAAAAATGTAAAATTTAAAACGAATGTAAACATTTTACCTTCGTAAAAATGTAAAATTTAAAACAAATGTAAACATTATACCTTTGTAAAAATGTAAAATTTAAAACAAATGTAAACATTATACCTTTGTAAAAATGTAAAATTTAAAACACATGTACATTATACCTTTGTAAAAATGTAAGATTTAAAACAAATGTAAACATTTTACCTTTGTAAAAATGTAAAATTTAAAACAAATGTAAACATTATACCTTTGTAAAAATGTAAAATTTAAAACACATGTACATTATACCTTTGTAAAAATGTAAGATTTAAAACAAATGTAAACATTTTACCTTTGTAAAAATGTAAAATTTAAAACAAATGTAAACATTATACCTTTGTAAAAATGTAAAATTTAAAACACATGTACATTATACCTTTGTAAAAATGTAAAATTTAAAACAAATGTAAACATTTTACCTTTGTAAAAATGTAAGATTTAAAACAAATGTAAACATTTTACCTTTGTAAAAATGTAAAATTTAAAACAAATGTAAACATTTTACCTTTGTAAAAATGTAAGATTAAAAACAAATGTAAACATTTTACCTTTGTAAAAATGTAAAATTTAAAACAAATGTACATTATACCTTTATAAAAATGTAAAATTTAAAACAAATGTACATTATACCATTGTAAAAATGTAAAATTTAAAACAAATGTAAACATTTTACTTTTGTTAAAAAATAATAATAATAATTCACCTTTGTAAAAATGTAAGATTAAAAACAAATGTAAACATTTTACCTTTGTAAAAATGTAAAATTTAAAACAAATGTACATTATACCTTTGTAAAAATGTAAAATTTAAAACAAATGTAAACATTTTACCTTTGTAAAAATGTAAGATTAAAAACAAATGTACATTATAGCTTTGTAAAAATGTAAAATTTAAACAAATGTGCATTATACCTTTGTTTAAATGTAAAATTTAAAACAAATGTAAACATTATACCTTTGTAAAAATGTAAAATTTAAAACAAATGTAAACATTATACCTTTGTAAAAATGTAAAATTTAAAACAAATGTAAACATTTTACCTTTGTAAAAATGTAAAATTTAAAACAAATGTACATTATAGCTTTGTAAAAATGGAAAATTAAAAACAAATGTAAACATTTTACTTTTGTTAAAAAAAAATCACCTTTGTAAAAATGTAAGATTAAAAACAAATGTAAACATTTTACCTTTGTAAAAATGTAAAATTTAAAACAAATGTAAACATTTTACATTTGTAAAAAATAATAATAATAATTCACCTTTGTAAAAATCACATTTTTCTAAATCACAATTTACCCGACTTCTGCTACTTCCTTTACTTTTGATGTTTTCTAGTTATGTATTTATTTATTTTTATTATGTTTTGCTTTATCCTTGACTTTTTCTAACCTTCCCTTAGCCCCTTACATAGAGTCACTTTATGCCTTGTTTGGGGCGATTTCCATTGAAAAAAAAAAAAAGGGTTCCGGCGATAACTCACAGACTCCACACGAAAGACCAAATCCCTAAAGATCTCCAAATCCCTTTAACAACCACCAAATACTAGTGCTGTTATACAGGTCATTGGGCTTCACGTCCTTTTGATGGGCGGAGCACGCATCAATGCCTCACTGAATGCTGAACACCACCAGGGTGGTAGTTTAGAGCTGGTTCTGGATTCAAATTCAGGCTTGATAGCTCAAAGGTGAGCGCTCATAACTCAAAGTTATTGCACCAGTCCGGTGCCAGTAAACAGATAAAAGCATTTTAAAAAGGTATATTCAGTTAATTTCCAAACCAAAGTGATAAAGCGCACAGGAAAAAATAATAAAATAAATAAACAATAGTAATTAAAAAAATACATCGATTCCTTCTGACGAAATAAGGGTAAACGTATGCAACCTAACCTGGGGTAGGTACATCTGGTGGCATCTGAAAGGACATTTATACAAAGCCATTTAATCCTTCGATTTTGATTACGCATTACAATATAAAGGACAATCGGTTTAATCGAGTGCAAATACCTTCATCCGGGGGCCATCCATGGATTATGTATGCAAGGTTGATAAGGTTGACAAATTTTCACATCACTTTCCATACTCTACACTTCACACTTCCCTTGATCTTTCTGTTCCGATAGGAAGGTACAACAGCAACGCACATATCTGTCAAGCCAGGGTTCGATTCCAGACCCGAATGCTAATTGTCGCAGTGGTGCTTTGGAGGAAGGGTGGTTGTAGTTCTTCCCTAGGATGGACGTTAAGCCGACTATCCCCACTACGAACATTATTTATTTGTTAATTATTCCACGGTACCTTTTGCAAACAGTTGGCGCGTTATCGCCGGCACACTGAACAGATTACAGATTCCAAACCTAACCTGCAGTGGATACTGCATCAGTGACAACCCCATTCACGAACAAGGATGCAACTGGCAGCCACATGCTTTTTTACGAGAGAATTAGCACAAGGCTGAGTTAGAGATTCGTTAAAACAAAACTAAAACAAGAAAGAACAATCAGATTGCAGACCCTCGACAGGAAGTGTTTGTGTGTTGTTTATTCACTGCTGTGTTTATGTGGTTTATTGATGACACAGATTTATGTTCAATCCAATATAGCTGCCTAACCACATGATTGATGACGTCATCAATTAAATTCTCCCATACAATTTTTGTGTAGATCACGCTCAATAAATTTGAAACTGATCGGATCGAGCATTCTACTTGTCTAATTATGACGTCATAATGAAGGCATCAATGACATCATGAATACATGTTGTTGCCCACATGGGGAGTACTTGACAATGAGCGACGTTTCAATTTTGCCCATGGAGCAGTTTCAGGGATATAGAGGTGCAAAGTTTTTCGGGTTTTCCAAGATGGCGCCTGTACCACATGACCTATGACGTCAGAATTATCGTTAAAATTTTTATTAATCCTATGGTGAATATTTATTGTCAATCGGACCAATGGTTGCAGAGAAAGGAATACTCACCATTCTTTGTGGACAAAAACAAACAAACAAACAAACAAACCCAAATGCACTATCCTCTTCTCTGGCGAGGTTATAATGCATCAACATAATCAGCAAATGACGATACGTAAAATGAAGCTTATTCCATGGAAATCATACAAGCCTCTACATTCATCTCAAATGTATTTGTGGCAATGAACAGGTAGTCATCATTTGTGGCAATGAACAGGTAGTCGACATACGCAAGGCGGCTGTACATTACATTTTGGGCAAAATTTAAAAGACACTGAGTTTGTGGGATTTAACCTCGAGGTGAGCATGGTATGAGGCAGATATTCAAACGGGGTCAGCAGGAAACTAGGACACAATTCACACACAAACAAAGAAACAAAGACTTTACTTTAGACAAGCACAGGAAGTGACCTCAGAAGAAGTGATGCAACTTCCCAGTTCACTCTGTGCCGCGATACATTCTGGTGGCAATGCGTCTCTCTCTCTGCAGTCAGCAAGGAAATCAAGGAGAAATCTCTCCCCATCCCACCCATTGGATGCTAACCCACGTGATTCTTCCGTGCTCTATCCTCCGAATGCTGAACTTCAAACAAGGAAGTAGCACGTACCATTTTTAAAGTCTTTGGTCCAACTTGGTAAGGGTAAGAATCAAACCACCGACCTCCCGTACTCAAATCAGACACCGACCACAATGGTACCTCATCTGGTTAAAACAAAATACAATTTTCAAGCAAAGGTTGATGATGAATACAATCACTATAGCTTGGGGAAATGGAGGAGGAGGGTTGATTTTCAAAAACAATAATTCCACAAAGATTCCAAAAAAGAAAAAGAAAAAAAAAGTATAAGATAAACAAAAACAACGTGTATTTCCAACGCACCTCAACCGCATTACCCTGTACGCTGTACGCAACACTACAACACACACACACACACACACACAAACACACACAAACACTTCAGCTCATCTTTTTCCATTGGTGTCTATAAATACAAGCTCCCAGCTTAACCCCCAGAAGCTGTTTTTATTCTCTCCCCACCCCCCACCCCCCACTTATTAAATTATCGCCATGTTGTCACATCCACAGAACAGAACAGAGGGAAGCAGAACAGAACGCAAAAGCAAAACTAGAAAGAGCAATCGGAGATTGCAAACCCTCGCCAGGAGGTGTTTTCAGTGGTTTTTAAGGCTTTTGTGTTAAAACATATATGGCGGCCGAACCACGTGAACGATGACGTCTTTTTTTTTTTCTCCACCAATTTATTCCTAGATAATGCTGAAGAAATTTTATCTTGATCGGATAAAGTTTTGTACTTGTCGAATTATGATGTCATAATGGAGGCACCTATGACATCATCATTAACATTTTATTCCCCATGGAGAGTTCTTTACAATGAGCCATGTCTCAATTTTTTCTATTCAGCACATTCAGAGATAGAGGTGCAAAGTTTTTCGGTTTTTTCAAGATGGCGCACGTACCACGTGACCTATGACGTCATACTCATTTTAAAAAATTATACAGGTGGAGTTGCACTTATGGTGAAAATTTTCTGTCAATCGGACCAACGGTTGCAGAGAAAATCATATTTATTCTGTGCGGACAAACAAACAAATGAAAAATCACTCATAGTCAGGGCCCTTAGGGATATTTTGGTTCAAATTCTTCCAAAAGCATCAAATTTGGTGCAGATGTTGCCCATGCCATACTCTTTCGATTTTTGACGGGCGCCAAAGGCGGTATGATCCAGGGACCATACCGGTGTATCCCACCATGTCACCTGACCTATGACGTCATAATTAGGATATGCATCCAATCACATGGCGTACTATAAGTGGTCAAAGTTCAAAATGAATCGATCGAAAAATGAAGGCAGGGATCCATTTTTAAGGTTTTCATAAAATCCAATATGGCCGCCAGGTCACATGACCTATGACGTCATATTTATGACATGTATACAATCATGTATACATGAACCCACATCATGATCGCACAAAAATTAAACACAAGGATATGGCATACAGTTCATAAAACATCAAAATCCGTACCTTTGTAATTAGACTGATGAACTGCATATGCCTGAAAATTAGGAAATAGACATGTAAATATTTCCTCTAATTGTCAAAAATAAGGTCAGAGTTCGATTACCCAACCCAGAAACATAAAATGGTGAACCTTGCGTAAATCTTGACAAAAACTCAAAAACCGACATGTTTGACTCAAAAATGACCTTTAAGATGACCTTGAGGGTTGACCTTGACCTCGAATCATCAAAATAACATCATAATTGGATTCCTCGACCTCGAAAATCCCTGAAAAGTGGTATCATACATGATTCCAACCCTTTTGGTTATTTAACTGATTTTCCTCTAATCCGGGTGGCGGCCATTTAGTATTTCGCCAATATGGGGCCCCCCGGGGGGGGGGGGTGGGCGCCCGTCTTGGCGCCCGTCAAAAATCGAAAGAGTATGGCATGGGCAACATCTGGGCCAAATTTGGTGCTTTTGGAAGAATTTGAACCAAACGGCCCCAAAATATCCCTTCGGGCCCTGACTATCATAGAGCGACACTTGGCAAAACAGAACAAAATAAAATGGCACTCAGTAGAGCATCCTTTTGACCTCAAAAATAATTAGTCGTTGAACTCAGTGACCTGATATGCAAGTCGTCTTCAAAGTTTAAGTTAATCGGTTTAAAATTGACAATTTTAGAAATCTGGCCGATGTTGACCGTTTGGCCTAGGTTGATCTCAAAAATGGTTGGTGGTTGAATTCAGTTCACTGACATGGAAATCCCATTGAAATTTCTCGTCAGTCGGATGAAAATTGAGGATTTTATAACTTCGAAATTGTTGTTGACCTTTGGCCTATGTTGACCTTTTGGTCTATGGTGATCTCAAAAATAGTTGGTGGTTGAATTCAGTCAGCTGATGTGTAAATCATATCCAAATTTCAAGTGAATCGGATGAAAATTGAAGATTTTAGAAATTTAAAATTGTTGTTGAGCTTTGGCCTATATTGACCTTTTGGCCGATGCTGATCTCAAAAATAGTTGGTGGTTGAATTCAGTCAGCTGATATGAAAGTCCTATTCAAATTTCAAGTCAATGGGATGAAAATTGAGGATTTTAGAAATTTGGATTTGGTGAACAAAGAAATTGGAAATTTGAATCTACCATTTGGTGAAGTTTCGTGAAGATCGGTTTAAAATTGTGACCTGTGGGCAAATATAAGTGAGCGGACACACAAACACACAAATACAAACAAACACACACACAAACTGGAGTGATCAACATACTTGGGAATTTTTTTTTTTTTTTTTTGCCAAGTTACAAACGGACTCGAATGCAATACCCTCTCTTCTGGCGAGGGTAATAAGTAAGCACGTAAGCTTTCCACCACCCAAATGCAAGTGAAGGTGTCATCAAGGGCCTCCAGGAGCCTGCATCTGTATTTAAAATGGTTTCCGTTACATTGGAAACTCCACCATGCAGAAGAGAAGTGTACGGCAGTTAAAGACGGCCAATTATATCGCAAGTGTCCGAGCAGACAAACCCGTTAATAACTGGCTATTTGTGCCAGCGTGAGGCTGGACAGAGCATTTCAATGCGCAGGGGACACACATGTGCAAGAAAGCCCTCACGTGGAGCCCAATGGATAGGCGACCCTGCTGAACAGTAATTATTAATGATAAAAAAATGTTAACGTTCCAACAAAATTTGAGAAATTCCCAAACAAAAGACTTTTGAAATGCCCATTAGGCTCGTTTCCATCCCAGGATAAGCCATACCAAACAAACTGCAAATGGGCAATTCCACGGTTACTCACATTACAATACATTACATTAATGCATCTATATGTATATGTAACGTGAGTAACCGTGGAATTGCCCAAATTAACAAAATACAATTGGTTCAAATTTATCAATGGGTTTGCAAGGACACTTTCACATGGGAGGCCATTTGGCCCATTGTGACTGTGCCTCACCCACATTCGATCCATCAATTTACTTGTGCACTAGCGATTTTGGCCAGGTGTACCGGCACACGATGACCTACTGAAATATATACCGAGGAGTCTTGAACATGCAAAACCAAAACGCAGATAGCACAGTTTGGCATACTTCGACATGCAGCGCCCCCTGCTGGCACTGCATCAGAACAGCAGTTTTTTTTTCCATTTTTAGTTTGGTTTGATTCCTTTTGGGATTGAACCCGGAAAGGAGAGCTTGTTGGCAATTAATAATATTTTTCTGACACTTGAAGATCCAATTAAGTGAATCTCCCCACTTAGGTCGAGCACCTCTGTTTTAGGGTAACTGTGATAAATGATCAATTTAAATCAATAAATATCAAAGTGTATTTTTCCCAAACTTTCCCATTTTGTGCAGGGAAATTTGTTTCACATTTCAGAGGGAAAAAACTGTTTAACTCGATCACTCTTCGCAATGTCCGATAAAAGGACACCGGTGAAGGAGCAGCATGTATTAGTGAGTTCATCCCACCTGATTATAGACAGGAATGATTGAAAACAGGGTCTTTCATCATGGTCTACACATCTGCTTCAGCAAGTTTTGAAAGGAAATTTTGATTTGTCTTTATTCTCCAACGCAATCTTTTTTTTTTTTTACCTGTTAGCACACCTTACACTTCCGGCAAACAGCTGATACACCTAACAGACAATTATGCTTTACAAAAGAGGCATGTCTGTAGCTACTGTTGTAAAAAGTATCAGATACTGAACACCACACTGAAAGATTTCTGGCACACAGCAGCAAATAGGAGACCACGTGTGGTTTACATCGGGTCTGCGGTCGTTGTTATGCAACAAACCTTAAAGGTTGTTAATCCAGGCAAAGGCTTTTGAACCGTTTAACGAAACCATCAGAAAAGAACGACTAAGTATTGTTGAACTTCTTGTGGCCAAATTTGTTTGGAACACTTCCTGACAAATTTTGGTCAAAAAGGGAATTCTTTCCCATAGCTCTGCACATGGAAGAAAGGTCTTCTTGGCAAATCGGGGCACCTTTTTTAAACGGCAGCGCAAGCCGCCCTTGGGTATCGTGTTAACTTGTAAGGTAACATAGTAACATGCATGGAGCAGCTGCTCACTATTAGTCACACCAAATATTCTTTTCTGGAGCAGCGGAGCATTTCCTCGTGTTTAACAATCAGGTCTGTTGGCCTAATAAAGGGAAACCGAGCATAATCTTTGCATCGGATGGATTTAAAGGATAATATTGAGAGGTGGGGAGAGCGGACATCCTCAGTTTCACATGTTGACTTATACTATTAAAAAAAACATAGCATTTGACATCTTATTTAAAAATATCTACAAGTTATTGGTGAAAAATATCTACAAGTTATTGGTGAAAAATATCTACAAGTTATTGGTGAAAAATATCTACAAGTTATTGGTGAAAAATATCTACAAGTTATTGGTGAAAAATATCTACAAGTTATTGGTGAAAAATATCTACAAGTTATTGGTGAAAAATATCTACAAGTTATTGGTGAAAAATATCTACAAGTTATTGGTGAAAAATATCTACAAGTTATTGGTGAAAAATATCTACAAGTTGACTCAGCCTGTCATCCTTCCGAGGTCGGCAAATTGAGTACCAGCTTGCTGGGATGAATGGGCCCGCAAGGCTAACCCCTGCTCTAGCGGGGAAAATGGCCTTAAAACGATCATTCATTCATTCATTCAGGTGAAAGCACCAGTTGTAACCTACAACGGTCAGTTATCAAGCTGAACACAAAATTGATGGTAAATGTTAACAGAGCGTCATCTCCTTCAGCAAGCACACCAGCAGAACAAAAAGCATCACAAACGTCATGGCAGAGCACGTGAAAAAAAGGATCAATTATTCATTCGACAAATTGGTTTTTCGTGCCAGTAGTTAAACAGATCTCATTTGTTTGTCGACATTAATATTACATCATGCCGCTATGCAAGCACTGTTGGATGAAGGAAGAATACGTTTGGATTCAATCCCCTTCCTGAAAAATGCAACGAAGGACAAAACCAATGACAATTCAAATTTAAAAATACTATCTCCGGAAATCAAACAATGACGTTGGAGAGCATTGTACAACATTGCACAGCATTGTCGAGCATTGTACAGCATTGTAGAGCATTGTAGAGCATTGTACAGCATTGTTCAGTATTTTCAGTATTGTACAGCATTGTACAGTACAGTATTGTATTGCATTGTACAGCATAGTACACTGTACAGTATAGTACAGTATTGTAGTTTTGCACAGCATTGTACAGCATTGTAGAACATTGTACAGCATTGCAGAACATTGTACAGCATTGTAGAACATTGTACAGCATTGTAGAGCATTGTACAGCATAGTACACTGTACAGCATAGTACACTGTACAGCATAGTACAGCATTGTTTAGTATTTTCAGTATTGTACAGCATTGTACAGTATATTATAGTATTGTATTGTATTGTATTGTACAGTATTGTACAGCATTGTACAGCATTGTTTAGTATTTTCAGCATTGTACAGTATAGTATAGTATTGTACAGTATTGTACAGCATTGTGCAGTATTGTACAGCATTGTTTAGTATTTTCAGTATTGTACAGCATTGTACAGTATAGTATAGTATTGTACAGTATTGTACAGCATTGTTCAGCATTGTACAGTACAGTATAATATTGTAGAACAATGTACAGCATAGTACAGCATTGTTTAGTATTTTCAGTATTGTACAGCATAGTATAGTATAGTATAGTATTGTACAGCATTGTGCAGTATACTGCAATGGCACTGGGTCCAGTCATCACACACATGCAAAAACAAATGCCATTTCACAAAGTTGAGAACCAAAAAGGTCACGAGTGGTTCTGCAGAGTATCCACTGCGTGAAATGCCAATAAATCGGTCAACAAGTGATTTAATAACCAATGCAACATGGTTGATACTGAATAGTTACATCCACTACCGAAGGTGGATGGAGGTTATGTTTTCACCCCTGTCTGTCTGTCTGTCTGCAGGATATCTCAAAAAGCTATGGACGGGTTTGGACAAAACTTAATGGACAGATTGGGAGTCTGTCAAGGCCGAATCGACTCAATTCAATTTTGATGAGGGTCTGGATACAATATATAGATATATATACTAGCTTGGCTCGGCTCGCTCCGCTCGCCTCACCAAGCGTCGATACTGAGGATCAAAACACCTCACCACCACGTAATTCAAAACACCTCTCCACCACGTAATTCAAAACACCTCACCACCACGTAATTCAAAACACCTCTCCACCACGTAATTCAAAACACCTCACCACCACGTAATTCAAAACACCTCTCCACCACGTAATTCAAAACACCTCTCCACCACGTAATTCAAAACACCTCTCCACCACGTAATTCAAAACACCTCACCACCACGTAATTCAAAACACCTCACCACCACGTAATTCAAAACACCTCTCCACCACGTAATTCAAAACACCTCACCACCACGTAATTCAAAACACCTCTCCACCACGTAATTCAAAACACCTCTCCACCACGTAATTCAAAACACCTCTCCACCACGTAATTGAAAACACCTCACCGCCACGTAATTCAAAACACCTCTCCACCACGTAATTCAAAACACCTCACCACCACGTAATTCAAAACACCTCTCCACCACGTAATTCAAAACACCTCTCCACCACGTAATTCAAAACACCTCTCCACCACGTAATTCAAAACACCTCACCACCACGTAATTCAAAACACCTCACCACCACGTAATTCAAAACACCTCACCACCACGTAATTCAAAACACCTCACCACCACGTAATTCAAAACACCTCACCACCACGTAATTCAAAACACCTCTCCACCACGTAATTCAAAACACCTCACCACCACGTAATTCAAAACACTTCACCACCACGTAATTCAAAACACCTCTCCACCACGTAATTCAAAACACCTCACCACCACGTAATTCAAAAGACCTCACCACCACGTAATTCAAAACACCTCACCACCACGTAATTCAAAACACCTCACCACCACGTAATTCAAAACACCTCACCACTACGTAATTCAAAACACCTCACCACCAAATAATTCAAAACACCTCACCACCAAGTAATTCAAAACACCTCACCCCCATGTAATTCAAAACACCTCACCACCAAGTAATTCAAAACACCTCACCACCAAGTAATTCAAAACACCTCACCACCAAGTAATTCAAAACACCTCACCACCAAGTAATTCAAAACACCTCACCACCACGTAATTCAAAACACCTCACCACCAAGTAATTCAAAACACCTCACCACCAAGTAATTCAAAACACCTCACCACCAAGTAATTCAAAACACCTCACCACCACGTAATTCAAAACACCTCACCACCAAGTAATTCAAAACACCTCACCACCAAGTAATTCAAAACACCTCACCACCAAGTAATTCAAAACACCTCACCACCAAGTAATTCAAAACACCTCACCACCAAGTAATTCAAAACACCTCACCACCACGTAATTCAAAACACCTCACCACCAAGTAATTCAAAACACCTCACCACCAAGTAATTCAAAACACCTCACCCCCACGTAATTCAAAACACCTCACCACCACGTAATTTAAAACACCTCACCACCAGGGTAATTCAAAACACCTCACCACCAAGTAATTCAAAACACCTCACCACCAGGGTAATTCAAAACACCTCACCACCACGTAATTTAAAACACCTCACCACCACGTAATTCAAAACACCTCACCCCCAAGTAATTCAAAAGACCTCACCCCCAAGTAATTCAAAACACCTCACCACCACGTAATTTAAAACACCCCACCCCCATGTAATTGAAAACACCTCACCCCCAAGTAATTCAAAACACCTCACCACCACGTAATTTAAAACACCTCACCCCCATGTAATTTAAAATACCTCACCCCCACCTAATTTAAAACACATCACCACCACGTAATTTAAAACACCTCACCCCCACGTAATTTAAAACACCTCACCCCCACGTAATTTAAAACACCTCACCCCCATGTAATTTAAAATACCTCACCCCCACCTAATTTAAAACACATCACCACCAAGTAATTCAAAACACTTCACCACCACATAAATCAAAACACCTCACCACCACGTAATTCAAAACACCTCACCACCACGTAATTCAAAACACTTCACCACCACGTAAATCAAAACACCTCACCACCAAGTAATTCAAAACACACCACCATGTAATTCAAAACACCTCACCACCACGTAATTCAAAACACCTCACCACCACGTAATTCAAAACACCTCACCACCACGTAATTCAAAACACCTCACCACCAAGTAATTCAAAACACCTCACCACCAAGTAATTCAAAACACCTCACCACCACGTAATTCAAAACACTCCACCACCACATAATTCAAAACACTTCACCACCAAGTAATTCAAAACACCTCACCACCACGTAATTCAAAACACCTCACCACCACGTTATTCAAAACACCTCACCACCACGTAATTCAAAACACCTCACCACCACGTAATTCAAAACACCTCACCACCACGTAATTCAAAACACCTCACCACCACGTAATTCAAAACACCTCACCACCACGTTATTCAAAACACCTCACCACCACGTAATTCAAAACACTTCACCACCACGTAATTCAAAACACTTCACCACCAAGTAATTCAAAACACCTCACCACCACGTAATTCAAAACACCTCACCACCAAGTAATTCAAAACACCTCACCACCACGTAATTCAAAACAATTCACCACCACGTAATTCAAAACACCTCACCACCACGTAATTCAAATCACCTCAGCACCACGTTATTCAAAACACCTCACCACCACGTTATTCAAAACACCACCACCACATAATTCAAAACACCTCACCAACAAGTAATTTAAATCACCTCACAGCCATATAACACGTAATAAAAACACCTCACCACCACGAAATTGAAAACACCTCACCACCACGTAATTCAAAACACCTCACCACCAAGTAATTCAAAACACCTCACCACCAAGTAATTCAAAACACCTCACCATCAAGTAATTTAAAACACCTCACCACCAAGTAATTTAAATCACCTCACAGCCATATAATACGTAATAAAAACACCTCACCACCACGAAATTGAAAACACCTCACCACCACGTAATTCAAAACACCTCACCACCAAGTAATTCAAAACACCTCACCACCAAGTAATTCAAAACACCTCACCACCAAGTAATTTAAATCACCGCACAGCCATATAACACGTAATAAAAACACCTCACCACCACGTAATTCAAAACACCTCACCACCAAGTAATTCAAAACACCTCACCACCAAGTAATTCAAAACACCTCACCACCAAGTAATTCAAAACACCTCACCACCAAGTAATTCAAAACACCTCACCCCCAAGTAATTTAAATCACCTCACAGCCATAAAACACGTAATAAAAACACCACTCCACCACAAAATTAAAAACACCTCACAGCCATAAAACACGTAATAAAAACACCACTCCACCACAAAATTAAAAACACCTCCCAGCCATAAAACACGTAATAAAAACACCCCACAGCCATAAAACACGTAATAAAAACACCTCACAGCCATAAAACACGTAATAAAAACACCTCAGCCATAAAACATGTAATAAAAACACCTCACCACCACAAAATGAAAAACACCTCACCACCACGAAATTAAAAACACCTCACAGCCATAAAACACGTAATAAAAACACCTCAGCCATAAAACACGTAATAAAAACACCTCACCACCACAAAATGAAAAACACCTCACCACCACGAAATTAAAAACACCTCACAGCCATAAAACACGTAATAAAAACACCCCACAGCCATAAAACACGTAATAAAACCACCTCACCACCACGAAATTAAAAACACCCCACAGCCATAAAACACGTAATAAAAACACCTCACCACCATGAAATTAAAAGCACCTCCCAGCCATAAAACACGTAATAAAAACACCCCACAGCCATAAAACACGGAATAAAAACACCTCACCACCATGAAATTAAAAGCACCTCCCAGCCATAAAACACGTAATAAAAACACCTCACAGCCATAAAACACGTAATAAAAACACCCCACAGCCATAAAACACGTAATAAAACCACCTCACCACCACGAAATTAAAAACACCCCACAGCCATAAAACACGTAATAAAAACACCTCACCACCATGAAATTAAAAGCACCTCCCAGCCATAAAACACGTAATAAAAACACCCCACAGCCATAACACACGTAATAAAAACACCCCACAGCCATAAAACACGTAGTAAAAACACCTCACCACCATGAAATTAAAAGCACCTCCCAGCCATAAAACACGTAATAAAAACACCCAACAGCCATAACACACGTAATAAAAACACCTCACAGCCACGAAATGAAAAACACCTCTCCACCACGAAATTAAAAACACTTCACAGCCATAAAACATGTAATAAAAACACCTCACAGCCATAAAACACGTAATAAAAACACCTCACCACCACGTAATTCAAAACACCTCACCACCACGTAATTCAAAACACCTCACCACCACATAATTCAAAACACCTCACCACCACGTTATTCAAAACACCACACCACCACGTAATTCAAAACACTTCACCACCACGTAATTCAAAACACTTCACCACCACGTAATTCAAAACACTTCACCACCACATAATTCAAAACACTTCACCACCAAGTAATTCAAAATACCTCACCACCACGTAATTAAAAACACCTCACCACCAAGTAATTCAAAACACCTCACCACCACGTAATTCAAAACACTTCACCACCACGTAATTCAAAACACCTCACCACCACGTAATTCAAAACACCTCACCACCACGTAATTCAAAACACCTCACCACCACGTTATTCAAAACACCTCACCACCACGTAATTCAAAACACCTCACTACCACGTAATTAAAAACACCACCACCACGTAATTCAAAACACCTCACCACCAAGTAATTTAAATCACCTCACAGCCATATAACACGTAATAAAAACCCCTCACCACCACGAAATTGAAAACACCTCACCACCACGTAATTCAAAACACCTCACCACCAAGTAATTCAAAACACCTCACCACCAAGTAATTCAATACACCTCACCACCAAGTAATTTAAATCACCTCACAGCCATATAACACGTAATAAAAACACCTCACCACCACGAAATTGAAAACACCTCACCACCACGTAATTCAAAACGCCTCACCACCAAGTAATTCAAAACACCTCACCACCAAGTAATTCTAAACACCTCACCCCCAAGTAATTCAAAACACCTCACCACCAAGTAATTTAAATCACCTCACAGCCATATAACACGTAATAAAAACACCTCACCACCACGAAATTGAAAACACCTCACCACCACGTAATTCAAAACACCTCACCACCAAGTAATTTAAATCACCTCACAGCCATATAACACGTAATAAAAACACCTCACCACCACGAAATTGAAAACACCTCACCACCACTTAATTCAAAACACCTCACCACCACGTAATTCAAAACACCTTCCCACCAAGTAAATTAAAACACCTCACAGCCATAAAACACGTAATAAAAACACCTCACCACCACGAAATTGAAAACACCTCACCATCACATAATTCAAAACACCTCACCACCACGTAATTCAAAACACCTCACCACCAAGTAATTCAAAACACCTCACCACCAAGTAATTTAAAACACCCCACAGCCATAAAACACGTAATAAAAACACCCCACCACCACTAAATTAAAAACACCTCACAGCCATAAAACACGTAATAAAAACACCTCACAGCCATAAAACACGTAATAAAAACACCTCAGCCATAAAACACGTAATAAAAACACCTCACCACCACAAAATGAAAAACACCCCACAGCCATAAAACACGTAATAAAAACACCTCACCACCACGAAATTAAAAACACCTCACAGCCATAAAACACGTAATAAAAACACCTCACAGCCATAAAACACGTAATAAAAACACCTCACAGCCATAAAACACGTAATAAAAACACCTCACAGCCATAAAACACGTAATAAAAACACCTCACAGCCACGAAATTAAAAACACCTGACCACCACGTCATTTAAAAACACCTCACCACCAAGTAATTCAAAACACCTCACCACCACATAATTCAAAACACCTCATCACCAACTAATTCTAAACACCTCACCACCACATAATGAAAAACACCTCACCACCACGTAATTATAAATACCTCACCACCAATTAATTCAAAACACCTCACCACCATGTGATTTAAAAATACCTCACCACCATGTGATTTAAAAACACCTCACCACCACGTCATTTAAAAACACCTCACCACCACATAATTCAAAATACCTCACCACCACGTGATTCAAAACCACCACAACGTTATTAAAAACACTTCACAACCACGGAAACAAAAGTTTGAGGGAGTCGTTAAGTGAGAACACAGACACTGCCCAGATGTGTCGATATATAGATAAATGACTGTACCCGAGTTGCCGTTTTGTCATGGTTTAAACCAATCATAATTCAAACAATTATTTTGCACAAATGTATTTGTAATATACGTGATATCACATTTTACAAACAATTGAAGTTGAAAAAAAAACTTTTTCCCAAAAAAAATCCCCCCCCAAAAAAAAATTTGGAAGATTTTTCAAAAAAATACCCTTAGGACATACCGACGGGAGAGATATGTGCATTCCAGAAGTTTGGTACGATTTCACAAAAGTTTGAGAAAGTAGTTCAGTGACAACACAGGACAACACAACACAACACAGGACAGGACAGACGCTGCACAGATATATATCTATATATATATCTATATATATATATATATCTATATATATCTATATATATATATCTATATATATATATATATATATATATATATATATATATATATATATATATATATATATATGTGATTCTTCACCATTGAGAATGAATATATGAATGATCGTTTTAAGGCCATTTTCCCCGCTAGAGCAGGGGTTAGCCTTGTGGGCCCCATGACAATCATGGTTCCCTATTTGAGGCAATGTTTTTATGGCCGGATGCCCTTCCTGGCGCCAACCCTTAGTCGCCTCTTACGATGCGCAGGGATACGGTGTACCTATTCTAAACCGGGGTACACACCGGGATCATTCATCCCAGCAAGCTGATACTCAATTTGCCGACCTCGGAAGGATGACAGGCCGAGTCAACCCCCCTGGTGTTAATTTAGCGATCGACCGGGATTCGAACCCAGGATCCTAGGATCCCAAGCCAGCACCCTAACCGCTAAGCCAACACCAGGCTTTATTCTTCACCATTGAGAGATGGGCCGAAAACTGTATGTAGTACGATATTGCCATATTCGTGCAGTAGAATATTATCTTCTCGGATCCGATCTGTTCTACTGGATCAGGCATTGTGTGGCGGAGGTATGTGCTCTAGAGTATCCTTCTAGTTTTTAGTCATTTTTGTCATGTTTAGCATACTGAAAAAGAAGTCTGAATACAAAGTGGATGCAGACGGGCTTTGCATTTTCAGAAGCATTCTAGTTAGATCTTCTTTTGCATTTGCACACAACGTGGCATACAAATGTGCATGCACCTTCCACCTCTCTGCCCTGGGATGTAAAGAGGGAGGAGGGGAAAATCAAGCCAAACAAAGCTAAACTAATTTAAAAATTTTTTTTAACGAAATGACCACCAAATAATTTTCCTTTCACAGCCTTTGATGAAGAAAACCCCTCCAAAAACAAAGAAAAAGCAACAATTGCAACTTCAGAAATTTTCCAGTAATTTATGTGGAGGTAGCCATGTTCTTTTGCTGGGCTTCCCAATTGGTTTTGAAAATAGTGTGCAAATATGGCTTCCGCAGCCAATCAAAGACCAAATAAAAGCAAGACGTGGCTGCCTTCACAAAATATTCATCAAGTTGCACTTATTGCTTAAATGCACAGTTAGTGCTGTCTCAAAGGTCCAGATAACGCAAGTATCCATTATCAACCTTCACTACAAATCTCCAATTTGCTTGTGGACCCGGAACATGCTACCAGTCTCCAAGTACCCAGCAATATTTGTTGGTGATCTTTAACAGCAATCACAAGACATGTGTACAAACATCGAATGGTACCAATGGGGAACAGCTCCAAGACTGAGCAACAGCTAAGAACTTGTTCCTCACACACAATACCAAATGTCAAGACTCCTTCCATTTGGCAGGATGGTGGACAGACGACCCCTGAACTGCATTTTGTGTCTTGAGCTTCGAATATGGAACGGCTGTCGGCATCTCAAACCATCTTGAACAACTGGCAACAAAATCAACATAAGCCCATTTGACGGGATCACAATCTCGACCATCGTCTTAACACAACCGCCCTGCTAAAACTCCAGGAAAGCTGACAAGCCATGGTTTACAGGAGCTATTGAGCAAATGGGTCTCCCGGATATGGCCTAGTCTGGCAAATATCCAACCCTTTACTGCACTTAAAGGTAACGTACACTTTCATCATTCGTGGCTTCAGGGAAGCCTTCACTCCATGCTGGAGCGGCAAAAGCAAGTTCCTATTCAAAGCATACATGGAGACCTGAAACGAAAGAAGTGGCGCTCTTCTCAGAACTTGTCAAATGTGGCCAGGAAGCAAAGTTAGACCAAAGCAATAGGGTCAATAGATTTCACGCATTCAAGCCATAAAAAACGGTTTCCTCCTGAGATACCTTGGAGCTACTCCACCACAAGAAAAAAAAACAACCCTAATGCATCAGCTAATGCCATTGTAGCTCAGATGCCAATTAGCAGAAAGACACCGACAGACCACCGGAAAAACAAGGATGCAAAAGCACAGCTCCATCAATCCATCTCGGCACGTGCACTGGCAACATCAGCCACGCCATTCCCATTTACTGAAGAAGAGGATACCGAGGATCAAAGATGAAGCAAGACCATGATTCGACGAGGTTTATCCCAAATTCATTAAAAACCTTGGAAAAACAGATGACAGTGGCTTAACAAATTCATTTTGACCAAACTGTTCAAAGGCAAATACCTAAGAAGTGATGCCAAACGAAAGTTAGCACCATCTTGAAGCATAGAACTCCAACGAAGGAACAAAAGATTCAGACCCTTTTACCTCCTCATCACAACATGCAAACTCCAAAAGGATGCTGCCAATCTCTAATTTACTAATTTTCAAGGAGTACTGGGTTCTGACATGGCTGCATTACATGTGACCAGGTTCTGGTACTTCCGCTGATGGATGCATGGAAGTCGGACATGAGTGCAAGAACATCACCGGAGTTGCATTTATCGACCTCAGGAACTACACCATCTTGGAGCCATGCTAAAGGCTGGTTTAAAAAAAAAAAAAAAAAACTGTCAGCCACAAACCTGCAAACGACGACAAAAGGGACATCAAGACCGAGATTCCTTGGCAGGTCTTCCAGATTCCAGGGCCTCATGGAGCGGAAGGGGCAAATATTGGAAGCAGCAGTCCAGGTGGGAGCCATAATTCCCAGTAAAAATTATTCTAAGCTGAGTAATCATAATGCTTAAGTCAAGTCATTACATATTTTTAAACGTCTTATTTGTGTGTACAAACTCGAAGCTTATTGAGGAACGAGGATAACACACTGACAGTGGACCAATCCAACAACATGTGGGTGTAACGAGGAGGAAATGAAACAGGTAAGGAAACAGAGCAACTTGAAAATATGTGTGGAGTGGTGGAGAGGGTTCATGAGGATAGAAAGCAATCATTGACGGGGATGGAGGATGACCGAAGATGGTGATGCATGAAGAAGAGTTGGATTGAACACTCCACAAGGAGGTTCCATGAGTGGGAGGAAACAGAGACAAGGAAGTGGAGGTGAGCGGTAAGAAATTGTAAAATTATTTTGAGAGTTTCACGAGGAATGTTTTTTGCTGGAAGAACACCTGTGGCATGACAGAATTGGGGATTAATGGATGAAAGAGCAGATGGAGCAGGACCAGGAAAGACATAGGAAAAAAAGAGGGGCCAACAAATAATCTGTGATGATGGGAGAGCACATCTTTGCTTTGGTCTGTGATACATTTCATCCACAAGAGACAAGTTTGAAGCAGGAGTACCAGCACATAGGGGAGAGCTGCACTCCATTAAGCCATGGACAAGAGCCATGTCGGCATTAAAAAAGACATTTACCAAGGAAGGCTTGGCATGACAAAAGATGCCCAGTCTACAAGCTGGCTTTGATATATATATATATACTATATATATATATATGGTCTGCCCAGGAGAGATTGTAGTGGATGGTGATGGTCAAAAGTTGGAGAGACTGCACGCGATTTCAGTGTTCGTTTGTGGGGAAAGACAGGTGGGTTCGTTTGACGATCCTTCTGGAGAGATGGGGTGAGAATGCAAGATTTACCAAGATGAAAAACATGTTCCAAGCGTTGGACCGGCATCCAAACCTTCCGAGTTCAGCAGAAGGGCAAGCCGCTGCTGATGGCCCATCATTGGGACGTGGAATTGTACGACATTTGTATCATCTGCAAAGAGGGTTTCCAGATTATTTGAGAGGTCATTAATGGAAATGTGAAACAGAACTAGGCCCATGACTGCCTTGCAGCATTACAACCTCTATTGGGATAGCAGAGGAGAAGTTTCTGCTGAAAACCACAGGGTGACACTGAGTGGAGGAAAAGCAAGGCAGTAAAGCAAAAGCAGGGGGCCTTGTACGATACCCTACCTCAGTCCACCATGTGCAGCATACTCACACCACCCTCCCTCCCCGCCACCAAAGAAAGTGCACCTTGCTTGCAATGCACTGCCAGTGCCCCACCTCCCTCCCCCTACCCCCTTCCAAAAAAAAAAAGTGCACAGTGCTTGCACCATGACCGACCCACCACCATCCCCCCTCAACAGAAGAGTGCTCACATAGCACACCACCCACACCCCCTTCCACCACTGTGCACCACAGCTCCCCACCACAATGCAGCGCTTGCACCTTACCCGCCCCAAACACAATGCACATTGCTCACACCATGCTTCCTCCAACACAGTACACAACAAACCCCACTCCCCCCACCAGTGTACCGTGATCCATGCCCCACCTCCTCCATTATGCCCCAACCCCCATGCCCCCAAATATAGTGACAGTCATAATTCCACATCTCCCCTCCCCCCAACTCCAACCAGGATCTTTATGCACAATTTGGCCATCCACCTGACATAGCGCTCCTCTCCAGCCCCCAGTATGCACCGCAAGTTTACCCAAGCTTCTTTTGCTCTTAAGAAGCCATGTCCAGAAATGTCTCCTTATGGTGGAGCTTGTACATGTATTAAAAAGGAGGATGACGACATCAGTGTACCCTTGCATGAATTACAAGGCCACAAGCATAAATGAGCTCCATGTTGACAAAGGAATACCAAGCAGGCAAAATGGATGGACAATGACCTGCAGATTTTACCTCAATCACACCCACACCCACACCCACACCCCAAACGATACTTCTTCAAAAATATACCATGCGATAGTGCACGCAAGACAGGTAGGTGGCTTGGACCCTCTCATTCAATATAGCAAAACGGTGCTCTACAATGGAGCTACCTAACACTACATTGCAACAATATTTCACAGTGAGACCCAACTACATCCATTCGGGCATACTCCCAATTATTATTTGTGCTCTCCCCTACTCGAATCCCCATCAGTTTGCCTGTAGGCCACAAACTTGCTACACCTTGGAAACTTTGTAGAAATTTGTACACAATATATATATATTGAGCTAAAGAAGCGCACTGACCCTATGACATGACGCGGACGTCATGCGCATCAGTTATACTAGAGTCCCTGTATATAGAGAGTTGTGTCAACTCAAATTTGGACGCCATTTTGTGTCTAAGTGTGTTGGATTAGATATACATGTACATTCGCGATATGGGGTGATATATTCTAAACCTGCTAAAAAAAATTTTACTACACATATTTAGTCTTATTATTACATACAGGTGATATTTGTTTTGTCAAAAACTCAGCTGTTGCCGTGAAAAAGAGCTGTGTGGTGATATTAAAAGTGGTATGGCAATGCATATTACAAGCCAACACTGCATATAAGAGCTAACATTATAAGTAAGACAAACCAATGCTGTCGTTCTCTGAATTTTAATAACTTTTAGAAAGGAGTGTGGGCATATCCAATATTTTTAAAAGGGTGCCGAGAGCAATTCCGGTGTAGGACTTCTAGCCGACATATAGTCTAACACACTTAAAACAAATTCTGTACGTGGTATTGCCATATTTCTGACTTTTTATTATTTTGTTATTTTTTTATTATTTATAATTTTTATTTTATTATTTATATATATTTTTATATTTATATATTTATATATATATTTTATATATATTTATATTTTTTATATATTTTATAAAATTATATATTTTATATATTTTTTAAATAATATATTATTATTTTAATATATATAATATATATATAATATATATATAATATATATAATAATATATATAATATATATAATATATATAATATATATAATATATATATATTATATATATATATAATAATATATATTATATATATATATATAATAATATATATAATAATATATATTATATATATATATGTATATATATATTATATATTATTATATAATTATATATTATATATATATATATATTAATATTATATATATATTATTATATTATATATTATATATATATATATATATTATATAATAATAATATATATATTATTATATATATAATAATATATATATAATAATATATATAATATATATATTATATATATTATAATAATATATATAATATATATAATATAAATATAATATATTTTAGAATATATTATTTTATATAATATATATTTATATTTATATATTTATATTTATATATATTTATATATTTTTATATATATATATTTCTGACTTTATTATTTTTATTATTATTCTGACATATTTCTTTTCCATATTTCTGACTTTATCACTTGGAAATCTATACATCTTATATTTCCCAGATTGGTTTGAACAACCAAAAGCAGAACAACCAGTCATTTTGTTTGGCAATAAACAACATTCCCGTACCAAGCTGACGTTCACGCACGGTGAAGTTAGACACAAAATGGCGCCACGAAATCACGTGACCAGAAATCTCGGGTCAGCGCATGGCGCAACTCTCTTTATACAGGGACTCTAAGTTATACCAACACAGCACCTCCAAACTAGGAGGCATCCGCATGGTACTCAAGTCCTTGCAGACTGAGATTAAAGCTCTCTGGTCACAAATAGACAAAGGTAGAGATGTCGAGCTAGATTTCACCCTTATGGGCCTTATGAGGAAAACATACTGCAAATTGTTTATTTGTGACCAATCGAAGCCATTAATATACACAGATTGAACCCCTTAACTTGACGAGGAAGCAAGGCACAGATTGAGTCTCACCCCAGCAATTGCTGCACAACCTGTTAGCAAGTGTAGCCTGCCACACTGACACATTGTCTCTGTCCTGCTCATCACCAGTTAGGAGGTTTGCAGTCAGATATTAAATTTAACCAAAAAAGAGCACTGACCCTCTGGCATCACGCTGACGTCATGTGCATAAATTATAAGGGTTAAATCTAGATCGACATCTCTGCCTTTGTCTATTTGTGACCATAGAGCTTTAATCTCAGTCTGCAAAGACTTGAGTACCACGCGGATGCCTCCTAGTTTGGAGGTGATGTGTTGGTGTAATTAATGCGCATGATGGCAGCGTCATGTCAAAGGGTCAGTGTGCTTCATTGGTTAAATTTAATATTCCTGACTGCAAACCTCCTAACTGGTGATGGGCAAGACAGAGACAATGTGTCAGTTGCTAACAGGTTGTGCAGCAATTGCTGGGGTGAGACTCAATCTGTGCCTTGCTTCCTCATCAAGTTAGGGGGTTCAATCTGTGTGCGCGAACACACACACACACACACACACACACACACACACACACACACACACACACACACACACACACACACACACACACACACACACGGCATGAGTGTTGTAGGAAATAACAAGAGGTACTGGAGGAAACGATCACAATCGGATGTAAAATCACAGCACAAACAGCTTTAATGTAAACTCAGCAAACCAGGATTGATTGGAACGCAGCATTGTACTACGCCCTCCCTGACATTCCATCATCAGCACTTTGTCAAACTCACTACTTGGGTCACGACGGTCAGAATGGAGACCACAGGGCCATCTGGTGACCAAATGTGTTCGCAACTTGGCAGACAGATGACAAAGTCTTCAAATAAGCAATCAATTTAAATCAAACGCTCGTATTTTCCCCCTGCAAAGCCAGGAACAAGCGATAAATCAAGAAATAAAATGTATACATTGATGTCACATCCAGCTCAGTTCTTCAAGTCGTGCCAACAAGCTCTTCCGCATCATTCCAAGGTGGCAAAACGAGCAAGCAACCGCCGCACGCAACACAGAATGAGTTCAATTTGTATCAATTGCAATCAGGATTGCACAATCAACGCTTCTGGAGGCCATTAATCAGTTAGGAAATATTGTTCGCACGCTATAAAATTGATATGCAAATGACATCACAATCAAACCTTCAATTACATTATCCTTTGCGGCCTTGTCGAGCATTCATCTTTCAGTAGGCGGTTCGCGTCCTCCGGCAATCCCTTAATCCAGTGGAGCTGGAAGCAACGGAGAGTCGGAGTGTTGTTGTTTAACCTCAATTCCTCCAGGCATTATTCAACGTTGCACTACCGGCAGCGACGTCAGAAACATACCAGTGGTGTAAAAGCCAACTGCCGTTTTGTTCTGACGAGCAGAGACGAGTTTACATGACGTGCTCCACTGTTCACGGTACCTCCATTTGCTGGAAAGCATGTCAGAACATTGAGGTTCATTTCTCGGTGGAATTACGCCCGGACTAGGGCAGAATGCTATTTTACATATAAATGCGGCATGCTTAATAAACAGGTTCGGAAGCAGATTAATCATGCAATGCAGGGAGTAAACCAGTGTGGCACGGAAGGACACGCACACAAATTAATAAACAACGAGAACAATGCGACCGTGTCACCAATGTGCCTCCGCATAGTCCCACAACGGGTAGATGCCATCACTCTGCATATGTATGGGTAGGGGATCACGTTTGTGAAGTTTCGTGTTGATCGGATAAGGTTCGTTTTTCTATCCAAGATGGCTGCCAAACCACGTGACCTATGACATCATCATTTTCAAACTATATGCAACAGTGCTGTTAGATGATATTTGTAAAATTTCACATCGATAGGATGAGCTGTTTCGGAGATATAATTATTTAATATTTCCCTTCGATCCAATATGGCTGCTAAACCACGTGACCTATGATGTCATCAATTTAATATTTCAATACAAATGGGTCATAGATCATGTGCATGCAATTTCAGATTTTTAGGATAAGGAATTCTATTAAAACATATTTGGCTGGTATACCACTTCACCTATGATGTCATCATTATCATGCATTTGTTCCCCATTGGGAGTACTTGACAATGTGCCAAGTTTCAATTTTTTCCATTCAGCGGTTTCCGAGAAATAATATTTTAATTATTTACATTTAATCCAAGATGGCTGCCATACCACGTGACCTGTGGCGTCACAATTATGATAAAAACATTCTGCATGGGTGTCACTCCTACCCTGAAAGTTTTGTGTCAATCGGACATGTGGTTGCTGAGAAAAACGAGGTTTAGCCTGTACGGACGGACGGATGGAAGGACGGACGGACAACTCGAAAACATAATGCATCCGGCGAATTTGTCGGCGGAGGCAAAAAAAGGGGGTCAACTTGGGTCCAGTGGCCCCCTAATCGTTACAGACAATCAATTTGTCTGATGTGGACCACGCACTCGCATCAAAAGGCAAAATTGTCGAACAGAGGGGGAGAAATCCATGCAGATGATTATAAAGTTGGAATAAAATGAAATATCAGAGAAATCATTTGGCTTTCAGATGAAAGAGGATGTTTTCAAAGATGCGCAGAAGAAATTGGTATGAACAATGGCGAGCAGATAATCCACGGCGTGTCCTCTAATCAAGCTTCCCCCAATGCCCTCAGGACCGATAGCAGAGCCGTACGGAGGGGAAACGTGCCTGGCAGGCCCTCTGGGCTGCGCTGGGGTTTGGGGACCCTTCAAATGAAAAAAACACCAGCACCAAATGAGGAAGGGTACACCACGCTCAGGGTACCTTGCTGGATTCCTTCCACAACAATTACCCAGGGGGGCTCTGGGAATTTCGAAAGAAAACCAATTACGCCAATTTTTTTTTGTATTTTTTGTAACCCGAGTGAAGAAACAAGCAACACCCAGTGGCAATATGGATGTATAAATTGATCCCAGGACGATGGAGTGATGGGCACTTGGTAACAACAACAAATGTGGGGAAAGAAGGAAAATACAATGTAGTACACCACCTTTTTAAAAAAGAGTAATTAATTTTTTTTTTGAGGTCATCCCTGGCGTATGCGAACAAATGTTTTGCTTTGCAAATGTATAAACTTGTCATCCCATTGACCGTCATGTGTTATCGTTGTTTGTGGAGGGGGTGGTCAGGATGGAAATGGTTGGAGATGCCTTGGGTTAATGTTCATTGAGAAACATGAGATACAGAAAACGTTTGCAGAATGTATAATTATGAACAGGCACGGCCCAAATTCAAACAACAGGGACAACCCAAACCAGAACAGGCATGACCCAAAACCGGACAAGTACGACCCAAAACCGGACAACATGCACGACCCAAAACCGGACAACAGGCACGACCCAAAACCGGACAACAGGCACGACCCAAAACCGAACAGGCACGACCCAAAACCGGACATGCACGACCAAAAACCGGACAACAGGCACGACCAAAAACCGGACAACAGGCATGACCCAAAACCGGACAACAGGCACGACCAAAAACTGGACAACAGGCACGACCAAAAACCGGACAACAGGCACGACCCAAAACCGGACAACAGGCACGACCCAAAAGCGGACAACAGGCACGACCCAAAACCGGACAACAGGCACGACCCAAAAGCGGACAACAGGCACGACCCAAAACCGGACAACAGGCACGACCCAAAACCGGACAACAGGCATGACCAACAACCGGACAACAGGCACGACCAAAAACCGGACAACAGGCACGACCAAAAACCGGACAACAGGCATGGCCAACAACCGGACAACAGGCATGACCAACAACCGGACAACAGGCACGACCAAAAACCGGACAACAGGCACGGCCAACAACCGGACAACAGGCACGACCCAAAACCGGACAACATGCACGACCCAAAACCGGACGACAAGCACGACCCAAAACCGGACAACAGGCACGACCCAAAACCGGACAACATGCACGACCCAAAACCGGACAACAGGCACGACCCAAAACCTGACAACAGGCACGACCCAAAACCGGACAACATGCATGACCAAAACCGGACAACAGGCAAGACCCAAAACCGGACAACAGGCACGACCCAAATCTAAACAGGCACCACCCAAAATTCAAACAACAGGGACAACCAGAATCTGAACAGGCACAGCCCAAAACCGGACAACAGGCATGACCCAAAACCGGACAACAGGCATGACCCAAAACCGGACAACAGGCATGACCCAAAACCGGACAACAAGTACGACCCAAATCTGAACAGGCACGGCCCAAACCAGAACAGGCACGACCCAAAACCGGACAACTTGCACGACCCAAAACTGGACAACAGGCATGACCCAAAACCGGACAACAAGTACGACCCAAAACCGGACAACAGACACGACCCAAATCTGAACAGGCACGGCCCAAACCAGAACAGGCATGACCCAAAACTGGACAACTGGCACGACCCAAATCCAAACTACAGGGACAACCCAAAACTAGACAACAGGCATGACCCAAATCCGGACAACAGGCACGACCCAAAACCGGACAACAGGCACGACCCAAAACCGGACAACAGGCATGACGCAAAACTGGACAACTGGCACGACCCAAATCCAAACTACAGGGACAACCCAAAACCAGACAACAGGCATGACCCAAAACCGGACAAGTACGACCCATACCCGAACAGGCACGACCCATACCCGAACAGGCACGACCCATACCCGAACAGGCACGACCCATACCCGAACAGGCACGACCCATACCCGAACAGGCACGACCCATACCCGAACAGGCACGACCCATACCCGAACAGGCACGACCCATACCCGAACAGGCACGACCCATACCCGAACAGGCACGACCCATACCTGAACAGGCACGACCCATACCAGAACAACTGGCATGACCCTAATCTAAAAAGGTTCTGGCCGAATCCGAACAACATACATCCTGAACGTCCACTTGCAATGATATTTTTTTATGAACAAACGGGACTGAGATGCATCGCACTGGAGGGCACACAAGCTGATCCACTGGATGGCACACAAGCTGATCCACTGGATGGCACACAAGCTGATCCACTGGAGAGCACACAAGCTGATCCACTGGATGGCACACAAGCTGATCCACTGGAGAGCACACAAGCTGATCCACTGGATGGCACACAAGCTGATCCACTGGAGGGCACACAAGCTGATCCACTGGAGGGCACACAAGCTGATCCACTGGAGGGCACACAAGCTGATCCACTGGATGGCACACAAGCTGATCCACTGGAGAGCACACAAGCTGATCCACTGGATGGCACACAAGCTGATCCACTGGAGAGCACACAAGCTGATCCACTGGATGGCACACAAGCTGATCCACTGGATGGCACACAAGCTGATCCACTGGATGGCACACAAGCTGATCCACTGGAGGGCACACAAGCTGATCCACTGGATGGCACACAAGCTGATCCACTGGAGGGCACACAAGCTGATCCACTGGATGGCACACAAGCTGATCCACTGGCTACGTTCACCATACAGTGGACAAATGGCAGCAGTTTTAATGAATGATTTATGAACTCGCAACTTGTAGCTGTTGATGTACAACTGCCAGAGCGCTGCTGCGTGGAACATTCCCAGGCGGGAATAAACGGAACGAAACACAAGCACCCCGGGATTCTAACCATTTGTTGGAGACCTAAGGACTCGAGCATATCAAAGGCCCTGAAGCGCACACAGAGACACAGCCCATTGCAATTGCATAAGCAAAGGATTAGAACCAGCCCCTCATTAAACTTTCAATCACTCATGTCTGCACTTTGAGGAATATCCTTCGAGCAGTTTCCACCTGATGCTGTATTCGCCGGAAAACCAAACATTTTGCCTTCTTCCTTGGTTCATAAGCAAAATCACTACCATCCTGGAGCTTCTGAGCAGGTTAAAGCTTCCGTTGCCCCATTCCATTCCCCAAACACCCCGCCATTTCATTATATTTTGAAGGAGACAGAAGGCACATCAAGCCAATACATTTGTCACATGCACAAATGCACAGATTGGATACACCTTCTGTTTGCTTATTGATGCCCTTTCCCAGCTACATTTGATTCCTCTTTTTTTTTGTTCCCCTTTAGTTTTCAGTGCCCAAAGAAGCGAGCTTCAGCACCAACGCCGATGGAAGCCGTATACCTCTTCAAAGCTCTACTGTGGGACAGTGACAAAAGGCAGGCCTTTCCTGCCCCCTTGCTGCCTGTGCCGCGGTAATGAGCGATTGCGAGCAATCTGGGGTGGCAGGAATACCATCAGGCTGCCTCAGAGAATGGGAGGACAATTCATTCTGGCAAAGAAAAAGGCCACTCGCACCTGCTTCGTTTAGCATCGAAAAAGCACTGGATGAACCACTCCCCATGCCCCCACCCAAGAGGCGAGGCTCGAGGGATCGGGATGGATGTCGGCCGGAGATGAGCGACCCACGCTCCCTTTCACGGCCAGACAAATGAGAAAGGCGGCAGCAGAGTCATGCTCTGGAAGAGCATATTCCCCTGGCAGAGGGGCCCTGGTAAAAGCTGACCGTGGGCTAGGGCACAAGGGGCATGATAATGTGCTTCTGGTGACAAGGCCGGAAGTCATTAGCACTTTATTCAGGGATGAAATAATAATAGCAATTAATGATAAACAAAACTGCCCCCTACATATCACTCTGCTTCCCCTGCACATCCCTCTGCTGCCCCTGCACATCCCTCTGCTGCCCCTGCACATCCCTCCGCTGCCCCTGCACATCCCTCTTCCCAGTCAAGTAATACTAACTAATGGCAGCCAAGGACTTACTGCAGGTATTATTGTTATAATTATAATTATATAATTATAATTATAATTATCAATCAGAATGTCTACAGACATGGGTTCCATGCAGACAGAGGCATCTACACATTCTCAAGATTCTCTCACAAAACAATGCAGAATATAGTCAGTGAACGAGTATTCAAAAAAAAAAAATCCCAAAAAAATCTATATACCGGACTAGTCTAGCTCCACCGACAGGGTCAGCAAAGATGGGTAACATGATCTAGTACAGAAAAGGCAGGCCCTGACACATGTCATGTGCTGACACACCCCATGCCTCACATGTTCCAGTCTCGGTGCATCCTCAAATTATGTTCCCTCATGCTCAGCACTAAATGAACCAAAGTTGCACAAATCTCAAACCACGGCCACATTAACATGTGGTCCGCAGCTTGAGTCTTTTCCCAACAGTACAAAACAAAGCAAACAAAAACCGCCACGATTATCCACAATACAAGAATATTTTGCAAGTGTTCTTGAAGTTCATTGATTTCGTGTGCGGCCTGTAGCTGCTGGTTGCATCCCTGCTATGCCACCCCCTGTAGGCAAGAGCAAGAATTCTTCAGCTTTTTAAATTTAATTTAATTAATTCTTAATTTAATTTTAATTTTAATTATTCTTAATTTAATTTAATAATTATTCTTAATTTAATTTAATAATTATTAATTTAATTCTTAATTCAATTTAATTTAAATTTAAATTTAATTAATTATTGAATTCAAGAAACAACCCAATTTGTCCATGGTGCCAGATATGGCTCGCCTACTCTTCACGAGGGGGGATCCTTCGCGCCCACCAACTAATGCTGGCAGACATGGCGTCCATTCGAGGGATGGCAGACACATTGATGTGGAGGGACGCTTGTGAAGCACCAGGGTGACAGTTTATAGCAGAGTATGGATTCGAACCCAGGCTAGACAGCTTAGAGGTGAGTGTGTGTAGCTTTAGTCCATCCTGCCAGCCCACTTCCAAAGCTATGAAATAAAGTTAAATATGACAAATTAAATAAAGAACATGCGACTCATCCCTCTACCAGTCTGCACTTTCACAAGTAAACAGGAAGTGGCACATGGCCTCACAAATATCTTGCTCCTTTAAACAGTAAAAGTTTCAAATTGAAAAAAGCTGGACTTTCCAGTCGGTAAGGCCGAGGTTTCGGTGAGAATCCACTCGCCTTGGTCACGGCAGATGTTGAAGTTAAGAAGCTTCATTCAAGCCCAGCTTTTTTCAATTACAAACTTTTACTGTTTCAATTCGACTGGATGAATAATAACAACCTGAATCGATTTCTCTTACTTCCTTGTGTAGGATCTGATGCGTTACGCAAGCACAAAACAATTATGTGGTCTACCACTACTTTACTGGTCCCAATTATTCCCATCTTGTATATTCGGCTGAGAAAATATTTTGGCCCAAGTCTTTCACGAACTGACTGTCCAGGCCTGATGTTCGACCAAAAGGGCTTTGTGCAGGAATTTGTTCATGGCGATGGTGATACCTTGTCTACTCTTCAATAAGACACCGAGGGACATTTCACAATACACCAACTTGTGCTGGCAGACAGGACGCCCAGCTTAAGGTCCACTCGAAGGATGGCACAGCCACCAGAAAATGCGAGCAGACAGGACACCCAGCTTAAGATCCACTCGAAGGATGGCACAGCCACCACAAAATGCGAGCAGACAGGACGCCCAGCTTAAGATCCACTCGAAGGATGACACAGCCACCAGAAAGTGCGAGCAGACAGGACGCCCAGCTTAAGATCCACTCGAAGGATGACACAGCCACCAGAAAATGCGAGCAGACAGGACGCTCAGCTTAAGATCCACTCGAAGGATGACACAGCCACCAGAAAATGCGAGCAGACAGGACGCTCAGCTTAAGATCCACTCGAAGGATGGCACGGCCACCAGAAAATGCGAGCAGACAGGACGCCCAGCTTAAGATCCACTCGAAGGATGGCACAGCCACCAGAAAGTGCGAGCAGACAGGACACCCAGGTCGATTTCCATTCGACGGACATCATGCGATGCCCTAATCAAACAGTTTATAGTCAAGTCGGGAATCGAACCCAGACGAGACAGCCAAAAGGTAAGTGAATGCGCTACTTCCGCACACTACTCTGTTGGACAACTACATGAATCAAGTGCAAATAGTCATTTGTACTTTATAATTGAGACTCTCAAGCAGACACATGGGACTGATTGAATGCAACTGTGAAGAAATGCCTTGGGCATCCCCATGAGACGAGTGGCAAAAAAAAGCATCCGAAGTGGGAGATTTTGATCAAACGGTATAGATTTCCGGTTCTTATGCTGCAATGTGTCACCATTAAATAATGCCAAAAAGTTTTGTCAAACCCACTTAACGCTCGTATAAAGGAAAAGTTACATGACATGCCAAGGTTACCACAAAGCCATGCTTTTAGGAGTTGAAAACCGTCATCTCATCCAAAGTGCGTCGATAGATGCTTTCAGCATGGACTCCATTGTTGAATTTTGATATTCTTAATTCGTTAAAAAAAACAACAACAACCCACAAACACACACACACAAACAAAAGTTTTCCTGACCTGTCACTTTGAAATACCCAAGGAAGATCGCCCACAGCTCTTAAGTGTGCATCGATCTCCTCGTGCATCTTGTACTGTTCAATTATTTAGCTTTCAGGTCCATCAGCCACCATCATTAAAACAGTTTATTCCAGGAGCTAAGGAATTTTGATACCCGAATGGTTAGTGGCCGAATCGATAGCATCTCCTTGTGTGCCCGAATGCTTCGGAAGCACCATCGCACAATCCGGAGCGCTGCGGCATGAAAACGGCTCTCAAAACCCGACTGCTGCTTCATGGTAACTCCGCTGGACTCTGTCTTTCTCAAACACACACTTCACCTCTTCACTCCCTCCAGAATTATTACTCTCCTTAAAAAAAAAAAAAAATAAATTGGTAAATATGGCTCGGCACAAACACCGCAAAATAAAAATATACATTCATTTAAAAGATTAGAGACCAATTTAGTAGGTCAAGCAGAACCAGTCGTGGGTAGAGGAAGAAGATAAAGAAGAAAGAAAGGAGTGCAGGAGAGTGTAGAGGGAATGGGGAAATAAAGGAAATAAGCTTGGGAGAAAGAATCAAGTGGAGGGGTCGGGGGATGGAAGGAGCGAATGGTTGGGGAGGAGGGCGAGGGGGATTACATTTAAATACATATATAATCTGATGGAAGTAGATATAATGGATACCTGCCTCTACCGAACATCTAACGAGTTGCTCACTTCCTATCCGCTTGGTGTCCAAGCATTTCATCAACTTCTGCAGTGGACTCTTGCCAATTCAAACAGCAAGCAGTTCTAAATCAATAACTACAAGAGCGCACGTGTAGACCCCTCTCACCGACTGTAACATGACCAACTTGAATAGACAAGAGTTGAAAGATGAAGGTGTCGCTATGACTGAACAGAAAACAGAAATTAAAATCCACATCCGTTCACTTGCGCTATTTTACTGGACATTTAAATTTGCTCCAGTTGACTGGGACCTTCCCTCGACTCCCAATGGCGATGGACGGACAGAAAAACCAATACAATTAAAAGTATAAACACATTTGTTCAAAAGACTTCAATTTCCTGTTCGTATGGATCACCTCTTCATCCTGAGTTAATGGAGGCCCCAAGTCAAATGGATAGTGAAGTGGGACAAGCAGAAGAGACACGAGTATTATTTGTGTATGGTTTTTTAAAATTTTATGTAGCGAAAGACCAAGCTTAAGTCAATAAAATTGATTGTCACCAATTTTAGTGATCTCCAGAACCCTTTTTTTGTCTACAGCGTCTAAGGTTAATGGAAGAGCTGCAACACCAATCACGTGCACACATACAAATGCATACATGAGAAAACACTGGAGGACTTGCCTTCAGACACAGCCGCTGAGCTTGGGGAAAGTGACGTCACCTCCCAGGGAATTCTGGGTATCGCTATTTGGGTGAAGCCTTTCTCTCCCAACTCAATGGGGCAATCGAGGAGGAATTTCCTCCTCCCCAAGGATACCAACCTATGGGATTTTCCTGTACTCTATCCTCTAAATGCTCAATGGCAAGCAAGGAAGCAGCACGTACCAGTTTCAAAGTGCCACCAAGCCTAGTTTGAGGCCTCCAAGGGAACAAAACCTTGTGAGAATAAGACATACGTTCAGGCAGGACCAGTGCATTCCAACTTGCATTCAAGACCAATCAGGTCATCGTGAACTAAATGAAACATCCATCATACAAATCCTCAAATAGGTTCGTTCATATAGTATCCAGCGAGGTAATGCTGAAGTGGTATTAGTTTGAGGTTAGTGCAAGAGCCAAAACACTAACTAACCGACATACATTGTCTGTTGTGCAATACATCTTAGGCCTTCTCCCCAGACCTCTTCCCCATGAAAAAATTAATTAATTAGTATACAAAACCAATAAGACGTCAGGTTGAACAGTGAATGTAAAGCGCAGCAGCTCATGCTGCACATTAAAAAGTATGGCGATTCATCGACGACAAACCCATTCATGGTTGTAGCACCGGGTACCTTGGGGCATCTGGGCTAATGCTGCATGGGTCCTGAGCAACAGGATGTCTGCAACACACCAACCTGTCCGTGGACCAGACAAGCCAATCTGGAGACGTAGCCTGGAAATTGCAACTAAGAGGAGGAAAATCTCCAGGAAAACTAAGACTGCAAAAGGCAAATTCTGCCACTCACTACAGTCGATGCAGCGGAGACTGTAGTGCAGCGTATTAGGCACAATAACATTATTACATTCTCGTATGGCAAGCTCATCAGGGAGTCGAGTCATAGCTGCTAACATGTGTTTCTGAATACTTGACAGTAATCAGCACGGTGAATGCCAATTATAATGTTTCTGGCTGCCTCCAGATTCTTGTGTCGACCACAGACCGGTTGGTTTGTTGCGGACATCCATTGGTGAAGATGCACGAGACAATAGACGGTGTGGGTCCCGGTATCACAACTGTGAAGGTGCTTATGTTTGATACACCTTAAGTAGGCATGACCAGAGCATTGTTGTGGGGGTTCGGAGATCGGGCATCTGTTGTATGCTGGTGATGGTCTAGTAGCAAGAGTGCACATCCCCCAGGTGAACTGGGCCATATGAGTTGAGAATTCAATAATGTTCTAAGACACAATATGCTGTGAGGGGCTGTATTGGGTGAGAGTGCCAGCTTTTTATAATTCATATGTATCTGGAGGTTTATCCTTTGAATCATTATCGTTCAGGTTCTTCACGTAGTACAGCCATGACGCATCGGAATACCTGTCTCTCTCTCTCGGCAACCCTTGATAGAACAACGAGCTGGTCAAACACTTGGAATATTGCCTTTCAACCCCGACCTCTCCTAAAGGACTGTTCGGCAAACCCTTCCTTCTACTGTCTGAACAATCCTCTTGAGGAAGTTCAGTCACTCAAAATTTGGGCCTTCCTCTCAGCTATGACCTTTCTTGAGCAAACCACACTTCTAAGTTGGTCTCCAAAGCCAGTCGCCGACTGGACATCCTCCGTCGTACAAAGTCCTTTCTTGGCAAACTTGAACTCTCATCAAGCAGAGGATGAAGTCCTTGTAGGTGGATAAAAAATACTGCACTCCCATCAGGGTTGCGCCCTTGCTCAGCTTGATGCCATGGAAACCAACGCCTTCAAGATCACTTGAATCTCTTACGATTAAGCTATGTCTATGAGCCCATCACTTTCAGATCATAGACAGCTCGGTGGTCTCTCTGTCTTCTACCACCTCCTTTCTGGTCTTGCACCCTCTGATCTTTCTGTGCTATGTCTCTCCCTCCCAGGTATCTGCAGGGTGCACGTGGTCCACCAACAACCCTCTTCAAGTTGAAACTCCCAAAATCCAGACTCGGTGCTCACCTCCACTCATTCGTTATTTTGTCCAACCACTCCCAAAATCCAACCGTTCGTTCCCCCACCCCCTGTTCCCCTCGTTTTGTCACCACCACTCCTTTGTGCCCTGAGGTTGAGTACAGGTCAGAGGTGGCACTCTCACCTTTAAGCCAACACTTGGAATATTGCCTTTCAACCCCGACCTCTCCTAAAGGACTGTTCGGCAAACCCTTCCTTCTACTGTCTGAACAATCCTCTTGAGGAAGGTTGACTCTTAGGGTTGATTCCCATCCAACAAACTATTGGACTGGTGCTCTCCAGGTAGGAAGTTACCTACAGGAGTACGTCACATCCTTCAGAAATAATCAACATGGATATCTTGTCTGCTATCATTCACTTGTGGATGGTGAAGATCCGATTGTATACAAATATTTACCTCTGCCACCAAAGGTGGATGAGGTTGTGTTTTCACCCCAGTCTGTTTGTTTTTTAATAAGATATCTCAAAAAGTTGTGGATGGATTTGGACGAACCTTGGTGGAGAGATTGGGTGTGGGACAAGGAAGAATTGATTCAATTTTGGTGAAGATCTGAATCCGAATCCAGATACGAGAATGTCTTTTTATTTTTTTTTAAGTGATTCTTCACCATTGATTGATAGGACCAAAAACGATATAAAGCCTGATATTTCAAAGGTGGATAAGTTGGTTAGGTGACAAGAACAAGCAGATTTGATTTTGGTTCAGGTCCAAATCAAGATCTAACCCATCAGTGAGATACAAAAGGTAAACTGTTCAGCCTGGTGGAGGTATGCTCTCGACAGAGTGCAATTCTAGTTTTTAATGCGGGCCAATGTGCCATTATTCTGTCCGAATTCATAATTCCAGCCATTATCCAGAAGTTCCGAAACAGTATCCGAAACGGAAGTATCCGAAAAACAACAACAACCACGGTTCCCGAAAAAGGCCAACCCCCGCTTTGCGGGGAAAAATGGCCTCTAAAGGTGGTTATATGTTTTTATATCCAGAAGACTCCTCAACGCTCATCCTCCTCATCCAATGCATATATTGAGAAACCCCCCCCCCCCCACCTTAAGAGGCCATTTTCCCCCGCGAAGTGGGGGTTGGCCTTTTTCGGGGACTGTGGTTGTTGTTGTTTTTGTTGGTCCCCTTTTTGAAGCAATGTTTTACGGCCGGATGCCCTTCCTGCCGCCAACCCTGTTTGTCGCCTTTTACGACAAACAGGGAATTACCAGTGAACTGGTACTCAATTAACCGACCTCGGAAGGATGACAGGCTGAGTCAACCCCCCTGGCGTTAATTCAGCGATCGACCGGGATTCGAACCCAGGATCCTAGGATCCTAAGCTGGCACCCTAGCCGCTTAGCCAACACCAGGCTTTGACTGCATATGCATATATTGAGATGGGTCAAAATCAATATATAGCATCATATTTCAAAAAGTTGTGGACAGATTATGACAAGACTTGGTAGATGAGTTGGGTAGGTAACAGAAACAGGCCGATTCGATTTTGGTTAAGTTCTGGATGCAGATCCGGCCTGTCAGTGGGATACAACACAAACTGTTCAACCTGGCAGCGACATGCGGTCTACTGAGTGTTGTTCCAGTTTCTAATACATGTCAGGATGGCAGTGATCACTCACCTGCTCTTCAGAAAAGATACCATGCGATCTTAAATGCCAGCCAATTTTAGTGAAAGGGACCAAGGTGACCAGCTATGAAAAAGCCACAAAGGACACTCAGGCATGAGTCAAGGGGCCACGGTAGGCCTCCTTGTAGGGTGCAGGAATAGTGCCCCTTATGGGGGCCAGGAATTGAACCCCCATGATCCTATGAGGTTTAAAGTATTTAAATAAGCCATGAGGTTTTTGTAACTTATTAAAATATGACTGAGATGGTTTCCAGAGCATATAAAAGGCACACTTCCTCTCCTCAGTGAAAGACACATGAAAGCCCGCTTGGAGTTTGCAAAAAAACCCTAAAGGACTCAGACTGTGAAAAACAAGATTCTGTGGTCTGATGAAACCAAGATTGAACTGTTTGGCTTCCGTCTGGCCACTCTGCCATAAAGACCAGATCGGTGGAGTCTTGCAGTGATGGTTGTCCTTCTGGAAGTTTCTCCCATCTCCACACAGGATCTCTAGAGCTCAGCCAGAGTGACCATCGGGTTCTTGGTCACCTATCTTACCAAGGCCCTTCTCCCCCGATTGCTCAGATTGGCCGGGCGGCCAGCTCTAGGAAGAGTCCTGATTGTTCCAAACTTCTTCCATTTAAGAATTATGGAGGCCACTGTGCTCTTGGGAACCTTCAATGCAGCAGAAATGTTTTTGTAGGCTTCCCCAGATCTGTACCTCGACACAATCCTGTCTCTGAGCTCTGCAGGCAGTTCCTTCGACCTCATGACTTGGTTTTTGCTCTGATATGCATTGTCAGCTGTGAGACCTTATATAGACAGGTGTGTGCCTTTCCAAATCATGTCCAATCAATTGAATTTACCACAGGTGGACTCCAATCAAGGTGTAGAAACATCTCAAAGATGATCAAGAGAAATGGGAGGCACCTGAGCTAAATTCAAGTGTCATAGCAAAGGGTATGAATACTTATGGCAATGTGATATTTCAGTTTTTTATTTTTTCATAAATTTGCAAAACTTTCTAAAATCCTGTTTTCTCTTTGTCATTATGGGGTATTGAGTGTAGATTGATGAGGGAAAAAAATGAATTTAAACGATTTCAGCATAAGGCTGCAACATAACAAAATGTGAAAAAAGTGAAGGGGTCTGAATACTTTCTGAATGCACTGTATATATGCAAGCTTTATCATGGCAATTGGCATCACTACCGGAATAATCCAAAATAGAGAATACGGGACAAATGCACTCCTGGGAAGGCATGAAACGGGATGCAGGATAACACTAAACTACGGGCCAATCCCATAAAATACGGGACGGCTGGGCACAGTGGACAGCACACCATGTTTTAATTTCCATCTAATGGATGGTGCACATATTGAGGCCTCTCCCTGCATGCAAAACACCAGAATGACCCAAGTGATGACCCAGTTCGAATCCAAGCAGGACATCTCGGAGGTGAGTGCACGTACCTCGAGGCTATCCTACGAGTCCATGTAAACTGGTAGCCAGGTGCTGCATATGCATTAATCATTCTCCTTTGTTATGGACACCTTCCCTAACCCTCTTGGCTTGCCCAACGCTAATTTCTCAGCAGGCCTTGGCCCTAACCAAACTCACCCATGCCCCTCCCTTCCCCACTCCTTTTCCCTTTCCAATAACTTATCTCACAATCACTCTGCAAAAGACTTGGATGAAGGGTATTTCTCCCACTCCCAACCAATCCCTCTGCTCAATTTAAATAATAACAATGCTGAGCTTATATAACGAATAATAACTTCATATTAGCTCTTTTTTTTTTTTAAGGTCTTTCACGAGCCTCGATCTTGTATACAAAAATAAAAAGAACATCTAGTTTTTACTAAAAAGATGTTTTGAGCAATTTGTTGGATGTTTGGAAGCTGATTGCTTGACGGATGTGACGGATGGGTAGAAGGCGTGAATTCCAAAGAGTTGGCGCAGCTACTTCAAATGCTCGGTCCCCGTAATATTGGGTTGAGACTTTAGGGACACTAAGGAGGGATTGATCTGTGGATCTCGGAGTGTGTGCTGGCAAATGAGGGGTAATCATGTCCGCTATGGAGGCAAGGTCCATACTTTATAGGTGAGTAGCAGGATCTTGAACACTGTTCTTTTGTCGATATGAAGCCAATGGAGAGGCTTTACCGTTTGAGAGATGTGTTGCCTACTTGGAACTTTCTCGACTATTCCAGCAACAGCGTTTTGTAGTCGTTGAAGCTGATGAGCATCAGAATGCGGAAGGTCATGAATGAAACTGTTGCAGGTATCTAGTCGGCTGGTAACATACGAGTGTACCAAAATGAGTGCAGCTTGCTTCATAAAATCGTTCTGAATCTGTCCAATTCCCTCTGATTGCTGTGGTGGCGGAGCGACAAATTTCGTTGATGCGTTATATCATGGTTTGGTGATGATCCATCATAACACCAACATTTCTATCATGGACAATGGGAGTCACATCGACATCGCCAAACGCCACAGTCAGGGGATGAAGCACTGCAAGGAACTTGGAGAAAAAATGGATGACTTCCATCTTGGAATCGTTCGATCCAAGCTTGTTTGGGGTCGGCCAGAGCTTGATGTCAGCGATGCATGCATCGAGTCATCCAAGCAGAGCGTAGATCATTGATTGTGTACCATGGGCAGCTATGACATCAGCAACTGGAGGACTGTACATTATGAAGGTAAGCAGTCTCATGACAGATCCTTTGGCAATAACACTAACAATAACAATAACAATAACAAATAATAGTTGTTGTTGTTGTTGTTATATTATTATATAGCCCTGGACAGTTCTCTCAAACAAGTCCGCGGCACGGAGACAGCCGATTGGTCTCCTAGGAGTGACCCAGAGATCTCCCACATCCAGGATGGTGTACCCTTGCCTTCAGGAAGTGAGGGCCATGACAGAGTTAGAGATAGAGACAGAGAAAGAGCTAGATAGAGGTAGAGAAGGTGAGAAAAAGAGGAAGAGGGAAAGGGCCAGTCCATGGGGAACGATCAACACTCTGACCATAACCGTGTTTCCCTGACGAATCCGGGCAGCAGGGAAGAATGGGGAAGATTTTGACACTGACTTGAGTTGGGGGGTACAACCAGCGTGAAGAAGGATCTCTGATAGTTGTCGCAGTATTTATTTGACTTGATGTCGTCGATTCTTATGCGTTTGCCATTTGCAATATATGAGGAAAACCCCTGAAGGACCTTGCCCATAAAGCCAAAGCACTTAGACCATCAAATACTGCTGTAGAGATTGTGTATCATATCAAACACTGCACCAAAATCGAGAAGTACGAGGACAGCTTCTTTGTGGCCATCTGGGGCTCGCAATGTCACTCTACACCTTGAGAAGGGCCGTCTCAAGCACTTCTTGATTTGAGCCACAGCTGCCCTTTCAACTAGCTTTGTCACATAACTGAGATTACATATTGGGTGATAGATACTGATCTCATCGCATCGCATGGGAGTCTATCCTTCAGTCAAGGAGTCACAAGAGCGCATTTCATTGAAGCAGGAAGACTTCCCCTGTTTGCAGACTCGTGTTGAACATCTTCATTAGTGCGGGTGGTAGTGCAGGGTTGCTTTTTTTCAGTAGTGAGGTTGAAAGGGATCGAGCTCACATGATGAGGTGGACGCAACTTTCATGGTGTTGATGACTTTATCTTCGATGACGACAAACTCTTCCATGGATGCTTCACAGTGTGTGTTGACATGAACTGATAGATCTTCGTGGACATGCCGATTGAGCACGTCTTGCAGCAGTCAGATCTTTTGATCAAAAATGTCACCAAATAGGTTGGATAGCTGTCGAGGACACTCATGTTGGGGCAGTCGACAAAAGTCTTTCCCACCCAAAAAAGACTGCATCCTTGGTCAGAGGTGTCAATCTTGCTCTGGAAGTAATCATTCTTTGAATGATGGAGTTGTTATATGCTTCACAATGACTTCGGTACATCTCCTTGGGAACCTGAAGTCCTGACTTGTGTGATAACCACTCGATTCTCCTTCGATTCTGCTTAGCTCTTTGGAGGCCATCCAATTACTATGGAGCATGACAGGTAAGATTGACATCATTAGACAGCGGGGCATGGTCATCTCAGATTCTGCAGAGCTCAGTAACATAGAGGGTTAAAAGCTGGTCTAAGCTGTTGAGAGAGACACCAAGAAGTAGATATGTTGAGATATCCTGTTGAAGTTGTCAATATTGATATCCTTCAGCTCTCCGATCGTAATTGGGACGTGCGGTGAGGAGACGACACTCAATAGACATGTGATCGGACAGCAGAGACTAGTGTATTGAGACGTCAGACATGAAACCATTCCCCCCTCGTGATTTGACGAGGTCGAGCATATGCCCACTTATGTGTGTTGGCTCATTGATCAGCTCCAGGACCAACAACTGAAGTCTAGATGAATCACCATTCCCTGGATCTTTGAAATCACCAACCATTGAGCAGCTTCTGACGTGTGACGGAGAGAGCCTGAAGGAGTGAAGAGACCTGTTATTGGTGTTAAAGGCTCTAGGTTTGCCTAGTCTTGTTGGAAGTTGGCACTCTGTATATCAGCACCATCTGAAATATACAGATTGTAGATGATGTTGGCATCAAGTCGATATACTCAAAGGACTCAGTCAGATCATTGATTCGTGGTAAAGTCAAATTCCTCATGCAAGAGAACACCTGCACCACCCTCGTTGCCATCTGTATGGGAAACGTGGTAAAAGCTAAGTTTGGAAGCATAGTCCGAATGCCCGTCAGATTATGGCTGTCTCTCAGTGAGGGCAACGATGTCAAGATGCTTTGAGAAAACAAAGTCACAGGCAGCTGTGGGTTTACCACGGGCCTTCTTTGATTGGGCGTTCCACAGTGCAAATATGGTTAATGTATTCGAATGCTGGCCTATGGCAATCAGAACTAGAGGTTCCAGGGAACCTGAACTCAACTGGTCTATATCAATATGGTTAGAATATGTATAATAGAACCACAAATTATATAGTTTATATGTGCTAAAAATATATGACAAAATTGATTTTTCAATATGGCCGCCCTGCCGCGCCCATTTTTGGGCGTACGACGCCCAAATGCAATCCCAAACTAGTTTATGTCTTAAAGATGCTGCATAACAAGTTTCATCAAATTGAATCAATATTTGTGACTTTTAGAGCGTAGACGTCGAATTGTTTACAGACAACAGACAGACGGACAGACAGACAGACAGACAGACAGACGACAGACGGACGACGCACGACGGACACTGGGTGTCGACAAAAACTCAGCTGGACATAGTCCAGTTGAGTTAACAATGATAAAACTACGTCAAGTCGGACATGGCATCACCCCGACAGAGTGGTTAGATTCTATAGGATGATTGCTATGAGTAATTCATGTTGAGACAATGCTGCCAGTTTGATATTAGTCTATTCTGGCATATTACGGCCATACTAAGCCAGCCAAGATCAGTAAACCAGCGAGTAATAGCTTCATAATTTGAGAAAAGGTCGTGATCGAGAAATCTTATAAAAGGCAGTGATGCCTAATAATGTATACTTCCAGGAAAAGGTCAAATTCGAGCACAAAACACCGAAAGCGATTGAGGATCGGGCAGCTAGGTCGGGCGAATACAAAGAGTATTGGTGGCCATCTTGACAATCCCCAGAATTAGGGTATTTAGTATGACCTTTTGTAAACACCCTCCCACTAGAAGCTGCGCTATGCCATAATATTTACCGTACATAACAATTGAGATCAATTTCCGACCCCGAACCAAAACCACAACACTTAAAGAAATGTCACCAAGCAGTGTACGCACATCTTTCTGCCATTTTAAAGCTAGACTTTGTATGTTTGCACCACATCAAAAGCAACAGCAGCTTTTGCTTTCGAACACATGAAGACTGTTTGTCATTAGAAGTCCCAAGTGCCACCCAAAGAGTCCTAATGAGACACGCATGCTTGGCAAGGGATTTAAATGATTACAGCACAAGCAAAGAAACGAAGGTGGACGGAGGTCATGTTTTCACCCCCTGACTATTCGTTTGTTTGTCTGTGAGCAGGATATGTCAAAAAGCTATGAACCGATTAGACGAAATTTGGTGACAGTTTGAGTATGTGACAACAAGGATTTGATTTGATTTTGATGAAGATCCGAAAACTAGAATTTTAAAAATTGTTTGAAGTGATTTTTCTTCATTGAGAAATGGGGCCAAAAACTATATATCTATTTTTTATTTTTTTTATTTTTTTTGTATACAAGATCGAGGCTCGTGAAAGAGCGAACATTAATCACACAGAAAGACAAACCGACACATAAAACATGTAACATGGGGAGCGGTAGACAAGATGGGGAGAGAGGGGGATGGACACAAACACAACATTTGAGAGTAGGGACCAAGAGACATGGAGACATTGAGAGATCTGTGGGAGGGAGAGGGCTTTGGGGGGAGGCATGGGAAGGGGGGGGGTGGGAGAGGTATAAAACATATGGACACTGCCAGGACTTCCAGGAAAGAAGTTGGAATTTCAAACAAGGTGGATCTGGGGTGAATTAGTGGGTGTAGAAAAGATCAAGGTTTTGGATGGGGGAAGATAAGAGATGGTGGTGAACAGCTGTTTTAAAGACCTGGAGGGAGGAGTGGGATTGAAGGGAGTGTGGGAGTTTGTTCCAGAGGCGGGAGAAAAGAGCAATGAAAGAGTGAGGTGAGCAGAGAGCAGAGATTTCGGCAGTTTAACCATCAGAGGGTTGTTGGCAGATCTTGTGCGACCTGTAGGAATATTTGGGGGACAGAGCACAGACAGAGCTGGGGGAGCAAGGCCGGAGAGGAGTCGGTAGAAGACGGAAAGACCACCAACCTGCCTGCGGTGAGTAAGTGAAAGGCCCTCGGAGATAGCTTCATCGCGGGAGATTCCAATGATTCTGAACGCTTTGGTTTCAACAGCGTGAAGACGAGCTAGGTGTGAGGCAGGAGCACCAGCCCAGAGGGGAGAGCAGTACTCTATTGAGCTGCGGATGAAAGCCTTGTATGTGGTGAGGAGCTCAGGTATGCCTAGGAAGGACTTCGCACGACGGAGGATGCCCAGTCGGCGACTGGCTTTGGAGGCCAGCTTGGAAATGTGGTTTTACCAAGAAAGATCATGGCAGATAGTGAGACCCAAAAGCTTGAGCGACAGAACTTCTTGGAGAGGATTGTTGAGAAAGTAGATGGGAGGGTTGTCCAGTCGATCTTTTCGGAGAGACATAGTGAGAGTGTGAGATTTGTCAGGATTGAAAGACATGTTCCACTTGTTTGACCAGTCTGTGATGCCACGCATCACAGACTATATGGTATATTTCTAAAATATATGGACAGAATATGACAAAAATAGGTGAATGTATTGGTTAGATGGCAGGAACAAGCCGATTAGATATTGGTTAATGTCCGGATGCAGATCCGGCCTATCAGTGGGATACAAAATGTAAACTGTTAAGCCTGGTGAGGGTAAGCTCTTCCGAATGCCGTTTTAGCTTACCAATGCTTTCAGGATCACATGTTCAGGAAAGGTCTGGATACCAGTAGGCTTTTGCCAGCCTCAGTGACATAATGGTTAGAGCGTCCGCTCTGAGACTGGAGGGCCGGTGAGTGGTTCAAACCCCAAATGAGTCATACAAAAGACTTAAAAAATAAAAAAAACCATGGTATGTGCTGCTTCCTTGCTTGACACTAAGCATTTAAGGCTAGATCAGGTCAAACTACCACCCTGGGTTATGAATAATAGTGCAGGCTTTGATGGGCAGAATGGCCTCCTGCATGAGAGTCTCTCCCGTGTTAATAAGGGAGCTCATTATTACCCGACTGTTTGACTTATCGCAGTACAGCATTTAAATTGCATCAAAATATGTCATAAATTACCACTTAGCAACTCAATAGGCAACAGGAGAACAAAGTCCAAGCCAACACTTGGGGGGAAAAATAATTCAACAAATGAAGGAACTCACGACGTGTTTGCCAAAGTGAATCGAAAAACCCCTCACACAATGGTGCAGTACAGCATCATTCAAATTCAGCCAATCCGGGACATGCAAGGGCAAGACATGGCTGCCTCAATATAAATTTACTAGTTTAAAAAAGCACGTCGAATATGACGGGTTGGAACAGTTTATTCAAAGCTACAGCCTCGTGAGCTTTCCGGTCTGAAGCCTCGGCCTAGTGTCAGCTGTGCTTGTATCTTTCTTATTTATTAGACATCATACGGATGTTAATGTTTGGATTTATGCAGTTTGGATTTATGCCAGGAAGAGGAACGACAGATGCGCTTTTCATTGTGAGGCAGTTGCAGGAGAAGTACATGGATAAGAGGAAGAAGTTGTTTTTTGGGTTTGTTGATCTGGAGAAAGCATTCGATAGGGTTCCACGCAAAGTATTGACATGGGCATTGAGGAAGTTAGGAGTGGAGGAATGGTTGATCAGAGTAGTGATGGCAATGTACAAAAGAGCACGCACAGCTGTAAGGACGAAGGACGGGAACAGTGGTGAGTTTGAGGTGAAGGTGGGAGTGCATCAGGGGTCGGTACTAAGTCCACTACTATTTGTAGCTGTGATGGAGGTGCTGGCTCAGACCGTAAAGGAGGGTTTACCGTGGGAGTTGTTGTATGCAGATGATCTGGTGTTGATTGCGGAAAGTATGGATGGACTGAAGGAAAAGATGAACAAGTGGAAGGAATGTATGGAGACAAAAGGTCTGAAGGTGAATATCGGAAAGACAAAGGTGATGGCAAGTGGTAAAGCATGTGGTGAGGTGGAAAGAACTGGGAAGTGGCCGTGTGCTGTGTGCAGGAAGGGTGTCGGAGTGAACTCCATTCAATGTACAATGTGTGCTGAGTCGGTTCATCAAAAATGTAGTGGTCTGAGAGGGTCATTAACCAGTGTGGCAGCTACATTCAAATGTAAGGTGTGCACAGAGGGAGCTGCAGATGGAGGAAATGTTGAGTTGGATCTTGGAGACGGCGTGAAGCTGGAAGGTGTGAAAACATTTTGCTACCTCGGAGACATGCTGAATGGAGAAGGTGGATCAGACTCGGCAACGGTTGCTCGAGTGAGATGTGCATGGAAGAAGTTTCGGGAACTGAGTGGCGTGCTGATGAGGAGGAGAGTGTCGCTGAAGCTGAAGGGAAAGGTGTATGCTGCATGTGTGAGAAGTGTTATGATTTATGGGAGCGAGACATGGGTAATGAACGTAGAGCAGCAACGAAGGCTGGAAAGGGTGGAAATGCGAATGGTTCGATGGATGTGCGGAGTATCGTTGAGAGAGAGGAAGACAAATGATGAATTGCGAAAGATGATGGGAATATTGCCTGTGATTGATGCTGTGAAGAGGAACAGGTTGAGATGGTTTGGTCATGTATTGAGGAAGGATGAAAGTGACTGGTTGAGAAGAGTGATGGAAGTTAATGTAGAAGGAAGTAGAGGACGGGGAAGACCGAGAAAGACTTGGCTAAAGATGGTGGAAGAAGAAATGCGGGCAAGGGGGTTAACAAGGAGAGATGCAGAAAATAGGGCAAAATGGAGAAGATTGTCATGGGGACCGCAAGGCTAACCCCCGCTCTAGCAGGGAACATGGCCTTAAAATGCATGTTGTTGTTGTGTATACGGATGTTAATGAACACTTATTTTACTCTGCGAGTGTTACACATCATGTGCAGAGAATTTCACCTCCCCACGTCTTGTATTTATTGTTATTTTACAAAACGCTTCTGTACACCGCCCTTGAGGCCCGGTTTGCAGGCCACCGTCTACAATAGAAGAGACATAATTACTCTTTTTTGGAAAATGTTTTTCCGAGTTTGTTTTATCCTCAAAAATAGACCGTAGTGAACACACAGTAGTGAACGCCTTTAAAACCTACCCTTTAGAAGGGGGACAGACACCTGTACAAACACACAACTCACATTGTGTTTTACTCGCAACGGTACCTGCCCTACGGGCGGGGCTTCAATTGGGAGGCCCAAATGAAAAGGCAAAATATCAGAAATTGAAGGCTTTTTTTATTTTAAACGATTTATATAAACATCCGTTAAATCATATCACACGCAAATCATCAAAATCTAAACAGTATTTGTAGAATTTCAATAAAAGCCACATCACTGTTCATATCGGTAAATATTATTCCATCGTGTTTGGAAAAACTGGAAAATTGGAAAATTGGGAAAACAATATAGCCTATTTTACTCCAGGGGGTCCCAGGATTACCCACCCAAAATTTCGTTTTGATCGGTTCAGCCGTTTTTGCGGTACCTGGGAACAGACGGACAGACAGACGGACGGACAGACATTTGGTGAATTATAGTAAGATATGATAGATGGTAAATTTGATTTCGCTGGTTTCTTTCCAAAAGATGTGAAGTTAAGAATTTGGTAATTAGCACATGTAGCGGTTCTGAGTTTTTGACGTTTCTAGTTTTCCGATATTCGATTGGCAGTGTCATAAATCACAAAGGTATATATTGTCAACACCTAATAGCTTTTTCACCCAAGGTAGTGGGATACCCATACCTCCCAAATACCACAGAATTACAGATAGGATAACAAGCTTAATACATTCAAAAGATGTCATGCTCCACGATGCAGTGAAACATTAGTCGACTCTACTGGACATCGAACGCAAAAAGCAGACGCGTAAAAGATGACCATCCAACCAGGGTTATCCCACTGCCCCCAAATGATAAACTCCCTCCATCATTCCAATAGCCCGAGAAGATTTAGACCTTTAGTTGACAAAGTGCAGAACCTTCTCTCCGCACAAGGCTGAAGCCTTGAAACCTATATACACATACCAAATGGTTCGACTCCTTCGCAACACACCTGTATTGAAATAATTGGCTTTGTTATATATGATGTTTATAACCACCTTTAGAGGCCATTTTTCCCCGCAAAGCGGGGGTTGGCCTTTTTCGGGAACCGTGGTTGTTGTTGTTTTTTTGGTCCCCTTTTTGAAGCAATGTTTTACGGCCGGATGCCCTTCCTGACGCCAACCCTTTTTGCCACCTTTAACGACAAACAGGGAATTACCAGTGAACTGGTACTCAATTAGCCGACCTCGGAAGGATGACAGGCTGAGTCAACCCCCCTGGCGTTAATTCAGCGATCGACCAGGATTCGAACCCAGGATCCTAGGATCCTAAGCCGGCACCCTAGCCGCTAGCCCAACACCAGATGTTTATCTTCAACATATATTGATGGATAAGACTTTAAACGTGGATAACTATTCCAACAACACCAAAAAGCTGTAAAAAATAATCAAAAGGCTCAGAGCAAAGTTTCGACACAGAGTCGCTTTCATGTGGATTTTTGCCCAATTCATAAGGCCTTTCCTTTTTCCTTTCTTCATGGGGTTTAAGACTCATTGAGGAGCTCTGACACAAATAATGTAGATACATGCAGACAGAGACATCAGACAACTCTGGATTTTCCAAAACCAGACAGTCAAGGGCCTTGGGGAAGTGATGCAACTTCCTGGAGTGCAGTGTGCCGGTGACATCAACATCTCTCTACAGTCAAAGGGGCAACTAAGGGGGAGGGGAGGGGGGAAATCAACGCGACCACCATCTCCCACCCCCGACCCCATCCATGGGATGCCAACCGACAGGGTTTGGCTGCGTTATAATCCTCTAAATTCCGAGTGTAAATCGAGAAAGCAAGACATTCCATCATTAAAGTCTTTGGTATGACTCGGCCAGGCTCGGAATCGAACCACAGGCCTCCCAGACTCGGAGCAGATGCTCCAACCATAACGCTACTCAGGCCGCTGTTTCACTACCGAATACAGATGGAACAAACACCCTCTATTTTGCTGCAATCATCAAGATAACAAATTTTTTTATCCAATTTGGGGAGGAATATATAAAAAGACGAATTCCAACATGCCAAAGTTATCTGCAAGAGTAAGAGGAGTTGCCCGGAAATCACATTGTGTAACTATCACTGTTCTTATTCACTCCACATTTACACAACAGGCAAACATTTGATTATTTATTAAACAAAGTGATGTTCTGGGTCACCAGGTACAGGTTGTGTGTCACCAGAAAATGTCAGCATGACAAGCAACGGCCAGCACAAGGGAAGTGAACAACACAGGTAAACAGGTGGGGATTCAGTCACGTACAACATGGAAAATCCACACTGTGCTTGGACAAGCCAACAAGCCATTCATTAGTTAAGTGAAACAAACAGCTGTCTTCTGCTGCACCTCCAGCAAATGCTACCAGAAGAAGTAGAAGAAGAAGAAGACAACGCTTTCCATCACTGAACAATCTCAATCTAAATCAGGTACTTGCTGGCAACAATTTGTGAGATTACCTTGAACACGAGTTCTTGGAATTTGAGAGCAAATGCGGAAAATAGAATTTAGCAGAAGAAGAAGAAGAAGAAGAAGAAGAAGATGAAGACAAAGCTTTCCATCACTGAACAATCTCAATCTAAATCACGTACTTGATGGCAACAATTTGTGAGATTACCTTGAACACAAGTTGTTGGAATTTGAGAGCAAATGCAGATAATATAATTATTAAAACTAGCAAAGAACCCTACAGGTAGGGGCAATTGTCTAGGAACTGGGGTATTTTGTACGACCTGTGACACATCCCCCCACCAGAAGCAGTGCTATGCCATAATATTTAGAAAGAGAGGATTGAGGTCAATACCCTCTCCCAACCCCCCCCCGCCCCCCCACTGAATTTTCTTTTTACCACCAAAATCCTTCCTGTGCACACCCCAAGAACAGCAACCAGGGTTCAAATCATTCTGTCCTGCGGCTCAGGTGTGCAAAGATATCCGGACAGAGACATGCACACAGAAAGACAAACAGAAAGACACACAAGGACAGACAGGCAGAGACGCACATTCAGGCATTCACACACACACCAATTATAATAATATTTTCTGCGTCACATAGCAACAGACGGACTCATTCAAGTTATGTTTAACGACCAACACCAAGTGACTGTTGATGCAACTGTTAATTGTATGACTGCAACTGTTAATTGTATGACTGCAACTGTTAATTGTATGACTGCAACTGTTAATTGTATGACTGCAACTGTTAATTGTATGACTGCAACTGTTAATTGTATGACTGCAACTGTTAATTGTACGAGTGCAACTGTTAATTGTACGACTGCAACTGTTAATTGTACGACTGCAACTGTTAATTGTACGAGTGCAACTGTTAATTGTACGACTGCAACTGTTAATTGTACGACCGCAACTGTTAATTGTACGACCGCAACTGTTAATTGTATGACCGCAACTGTTAATTGTATGACCGCAACTGTTAATTGTATGACCGCAACTGTTAATTGTATGACCGCAACTGTTAATTGTATGACCGCAACTGTTAATTGTATGACCGCAACTGTTCATTGTATGACCGCAACTGTTCATTGTATGACCGCAACTGTTCATTGTATGACCGCAACTGTTCATTGTATGACCGCAACTGTTCATTGTATGACCGCAACTGTTCATTGTATGACCGCAACTGTTAATTGTATGACCGCAACTGTTAATTGTATGACCGCAACTGTTAATTGTATGACCGCAACTGTTAATTGTATGACCGCAACTGTTAATTGTATGACCGCAACTGTTAATTGTATGACTGCAACTGTTAATTGTATGACTGCAACTGTTAATTGTATGACTGCAACTGTTAATTGTATGACTGCAACTGTTAATTGTATGACTGCAACTGTTAATTGTATGACTGCAACTGTGAATTGCATGACTGCAACTGTTAATTGTATGACTGCAACTGTTAATTGTATGACTGCAACTGTTAATTGTATGACTGCAACTGTTAATTGTATGACTGCAACTGTTAATTGTATGACTGCAACTGTTAATTGCATGACTGCAACTGTTAATTGTATGACTGCAACTGTTAATTGTATGACTGCAACTGTTAATTGTATGACTGCAACTGTTAATTGTATGACTGCAACTGTTAATTGTATGACTGCAACTGTTAATTGTGTGACATCAGCAAAGCAGCAAGAACATCAAACTTCAGGCAGCATTATGGCCTTTTGATCACCGAATGCAGCACGAGTGAAGAGCAAAGCGTGCACCTGGTGGATTGGAGGGCACTAAAAGAGCCGGTATGTTTTACCGTCTCACAAAGGAAGGTCTAGGTCTTGAGGACAAGCACAGACACTTAGCATCGACAAAATCCAACACGATGGACAAATGAAAGAGCGGACCGGCTGCACGCATGCGCACACGCGCTCTCAAAAGGTGATGCAACAAGTGCTACATCTAAACTTTCCTTCATCATGAAGACAGATGTGGGGCACCGTTGGACTCACCTGGGGGCAAAAGCAGCAGAAAGACGAAATGTGAGATGACAACATTGAAGTTAATTTATAGGGGCCTTCGCTTTATGAAAATGTCAAATTCGCCTCGTCATGGTGAATATTCGATCACAATAATTTTTACAGACCGATGTTCAAACTCACAATTCCAAATGAGCCATTGACAATTTATATGGAATTATTCCAGGTCAATGGAATGGTTATATTATCTTCCAGAAGGGGTCGTACAAATGAGGTAGGGTCTTTAACCGTACTCTCTTCCCATACAGAGTTTTAAATTTCCTAGAGGATCATTCCAAAGAATATTTTCCATATAACGAGAGATTTTGGGTGGTACTGCTTCAATAACATTCTTTGCGTGCCGTGCAAAGATGCACTGAAGGTGCGTGAGGACTGGCATCACCTGTACGCCAATATCAGGTAAGGCAGGATACACTCTCAATGAGGGCCGTTGATGAGCCAGCTGAGTTATTCAGACAATTCAATGGCGACGTGTTACTTCTCCTGAGACCAACTCGGCTTCAAGGTGATAAGAATCCAAAAAAAGTTAATAGGCCTAACTGCTGCCATCATCCAGATTTGAACCACGTAATCCAAAATGGCGATCTAACGTAATCACCACTATGCCAACACCCGACACACGATTGGCTATTATTACAAAGTATGTGGAATCGTTTGCATCTATATAGGACAGCTTCCATATGTGGTAGACTTCATGATGAATGAAGCTTGGCCTGCTAACACCGCAGCACCTCCACCTGATTACCAGACACCTCAGAGGCGAGCGTGCCACTGCAGGACCATCCAAAAAGGAGGTAATAGGATTTCTTTACTTTGTGGCGTTCACTAAATTATGGCATTTGTACCGTAGGTCATGCCAGTGTCTGCAACACACTTGCATTGCATTTGGAAGAAATTCCATGGTTGTGTCCTGGGTTTCCAAGTGCAGGTAAAACACATTTGGTAAACACAAGCGTTTCATCCAAAAGGTGCAACAAAAGATGACTCGACATCCGACAACAGGTGGTCAAATCAAATTGCACTAACTTCAGTCACAATATGACCCTAAGTACCAGGCGTACACAAAACATTCAATACAATTCAAAAAAGCTGGTGTACCTGAAGCCACACCTTTCTTCCTACCTTTGACCAAAAAAAAAAAGTACATATATGTATATTAATAGCAATCCTGGAAAACACACCACAAGATAAACATGAAGCGCTAACATAAGCTACTGCAAGATTTTTCAAAAGACCTCAACGCTGTATCACACACACAGCACAGTTATCATGGTTACCATCAGTAATGTCTTGTGTTTCCAAACAGAAGTGGGATAACAGAACTCTTTTGGGAATGTATTCATTTTTCCCAAATGTGGGCTGATAAGATAGCTCAGAGGTACAAACTCTCGCCTCAGGGTCCATGAACGGCCGTTTGAATCCGAACAATAGACCGTCATCCTATTGTTACCTCCACCACCAAAGGTGGACGGAGGTTGTGTTTTCACCCCTGTCTGTCTGTTTGTCTGTCCGTTTGTGAACTAAATATCTCAAAAAGTTGTGGATGGATTCGGACGAAATTTGGCAGAGATGTAGCGAATGTGACAAGGAGGAAATGATTATATTTTGGTGAAGATCTGGATTCGGATCCGGATAATATAATTTATTAAGTGATTCTTCACCATTGGGATTTAGGGCCAAAAATGACACATAGCAGAATATCTCAAAATGTTGTCGACGGATTTGGACGAAACTTGGTGGACCGTTTAGGTGTCTGACAAGGATCAATCGATCCTATTTTGGTGAAGATCTGAATATGGATTCGGATATGAGAATTATTTAATTCATTAAGTGATTCTTCACCATTGGGACATAGAGCCAAAAACGATACATAGCAGGATATCTCAAAACGTTGTGGACTAATTTGGACAAAACCTGGTGGACCAGTTGGGTGTCTGACAAGGAAAAATAGCTTCGATTTCGGTAAAGATCTGAATATGGATTCAGATATGAGAATTATTTAATTTATTAAGTGATTCTTCACCATTGGGAGATAGGGCGAAAAATTACACATAGCAGGATATCTCTAAAAGTTGTGGACGGATTTGGATGACACTTGGTGGACCGGTTGGATGTCTGTCAAGGATCATTCGATTCGATTTTGGTGAAGATCCGGATCTGGATTCAGCTAGTAAAATTTTTAAGTGATTCTTCACCATTGAGTGATATGGCCAAATAGGTGGAGGTATGCTCTCTACTGAGTGCCGTTGTAATTTCGCATGCAAGGTCGTCCACTCGAGGGACGTTACCCTGGAGGACCCGTCTGATGGCACTGGTCGTTGGTGAACGTTAAAGATCCTGGCGTGTCTTTCTTGGTGAGTTGGCAACTTATCTCCGGCATCCTAAACAAATTACAAATTCCTATCCAAATCAACTTCTGTCAAACATCAGGTCAGAAAAGTTCCTTGGCCGACCTCAGTAGGTGGGAATAATTGGGGTTATGAAAACGTAGTAGTCGTAATAATAGTAGTTGTAGTAGAGGTAGTCATATCAAGTTTCAAAATGTACTTTTTAATTTGCTTGTTCATTGTAACATTAAGTCTGTATTTGAGTAAAAATCAAGTCCTTTTCACAAAATTAAGATGCTTTGTACAGTTTTCTTTGTCAAACAAATAACTAACATTATGTCGTAATGTTTGCCCCAATTCATACCCTTTAGCTATTCGACAATTTCCAGGCGTAATGTTGATTGTTGAGGTTTGCAACCTAAGATCATTTCCTTTCAAAAGCAAATTATAAGCAATTTGAGAAAAATTATGCAGGAAGATGAAAAACAGAAGCAACTTCCCAGGAATGCTTTAATGACGACAGGAGTAAAATGCGCATTTCTAGAATATGGTATAAAAGGTGTGCTAACCATCACAAATAACATACCTGCAGGATGTACCCTCGAACATAGTCACGAAGGGTCCAGTCAAGGCCGTGCAGGATCTGCAAGACCTCCTCTTGCTTCAGTACACTGAAAAGGCGGTCAAGAAGGATCTTGAGACGAATGGGTACCGCCTGCGTACCATAGAGCATCAAGCTGCCGATGTCGAACACCACATTCGATTGCACGATCTCAACTTGAGTTGGGTGATAAAGGTGCTGCGTGCTCAGCTTGTCGAGCGCTGGGGTTATGAGAGACAGGAATGGGAGAATGAAACTCAGATGGGAAAACCAGAAAATTAACCAAAAAGCAGTCAACACCAAAACTAGTCATATAATCAACTATGATCATGTTGATTTTATCGTCGCCGAAATCAACTACTTGTACCGAACCCATTAAAACAGTCATTTAAAGCCAGGCCTTTACTAGCTGAAGCTGATTTGGTGAATGGCACAATGTCGCATTCGAAGCAAACATTGACTTCCAGTACAGTATTTGATTTGAAAAAAAAACAAAACACACACACACACACACACACACACACACACACACACACACACACACACACACACACACACACACACACACACACACACACACACACACACACACACACACACACACACACACACACACACACACACACACACACACACACACACACACACACACACACACACAGTCTTACCCAAATATTAGCGGGGGATGTGTTCCTGGAAAATGCCGCGAATGTCAAATTTGTGAATATGGAGCATTGTTTGAATGGGGAGGGCAGGGGAGGGGATATTTATTTACACTACATGGTCTTGGCTCATGGAAGAGCGATGACACTGAACAAATCAGGACGCAACATAAAGGGAACAGCAGGAGAAAGGGGAAACCCCAACTGAAGAGCGGAGAGACAAAATCGATGGAAACGGACAAACAAGGGATGCAGGTAATGATGAGGGGGTAACGGAGAGCGGAAATGTTGGGAAAGGTGGATACATAACCAAATTTTTCGGAAAGGGTGAGGGGTGGTTTAACAGGTGTTGAAAATATCATGATTTTGAATGGAGGATCGCTTGAGATGGTGGTAAGCAGCTGCCAGGGGGATATGTGAGATGGTAAGCAGAAGACCAGAAAGGAAGAGTGACATTGAAGAGACTATGGAAGGTGGTTCCACAGGTGGGGAGAAAAAAAAGAGGAATAAACAAGCGTTACGCCTAGGTCCCCCGTCGGTGAAGTGATGCGAGTTGACAAAGTGGAAGACGCAAGGTGGCCATATTGGATTTTGACCTTAGCGACCCAATTTTCAATAGGGTTCTTCGTTATGCCTAGATACACCCACACACCAGATTAGAAGTTGGTACTTCGCTTATTTTTCAAGATATTCCGCTCACAAGGTTCAGACATACATGGCGTCAGACATACATGGCGGCGGCCATCTTGGATTTCGACGTGGGTTGCACCCACACACCAAATTCGAATACGGTCCTTCGCTTATGCATGCATGCATGCACACACGTAGGCACGCACGCCCGCACGGACGGACACACGGACGCAGGGGAAAACTATAGTCCCCCTTTCCCTCCGCGGTGCGACGGGGGACAATGAGTGGACGTAAGCAGTGATTCTGGATTTGCGCAGTTTCACTCGGAGGGGGTTGCTGGTGGACCGCTTGCGTCCTGCAGATACCTGAGGGTGACAAAGCACGGAGACTCGGAGAGGGCAGAGGGTTCAAATCCTGAGAAGGTGCCACCAGGTTTAGAGGAGGGAGACAAGTTCGAAATCTCATTCTTAAGATTGGACAGATTATGTTTTCTGCCTCTCCATAGTAGACACACTTGTTGTGAGATTTGTCGAATGATCTGATGTTGTCTTCAATTGGATTTGCCTTCCAGGAGGAGAATGCAAGTTGTTTTAAAGCAACTTCCTAATCACATGATTCAGAGTACCAAGAGCGGGAGGATGGGTAAGATAATTAATTGAAGACTAGATGGGATGAATCTGTGCATAATAAAAAGTAGTTTTCTATTTACGAATTCAAGGGGCGAATTAATATCAGCGGTGGTGGATGTCGGAGACCAATCCTGATGTGTAAAAAAAAAAAAAGTTTTTTTTTTTTAACCGCGAATATACAAAGCACGAACCTCGAAGCACGTCACGTGATATGAACCTCGATTACTGAGGCCTGTCAATATATATATATATATATATATACATACATACATATATATATACATACATATAAAATTTAATCATTTCGTCCTTGTCACACGCCCGACCAGTCCACCAAATTTTGTCTGAATCCATCCATAACATTTTGAGACATCATGTTCACAGTCAAACAGACAAGGGTGAAAACATAACCGATGTAGAAACAAACAACAATAACAACAACCATCAGAGCAGAAAAAATTAGAATAATTGATGTCGAGTCAATTTTTATTTATTTATTTTTCATCAAATGAATACATTTAAGAAATGCAAATCTCAGCCAATAGATATTGTGGTTACAAGCTGGAAAATCTCAATCAATTCAATCGTAAATTTCAGCACAAATAAAACACAGGCAACTACATCCATGCATACATATATGACAGAGATAGAGATATAAAGGAATAAACGTACGAGAGGAGAGAGGAGAAAGAATGAATCCTCAGTCTATCAGCAAATTGTAATTGAGACATGTACTCTGACAAACTGCCTTTTTATTGCGATAATTTAAAATAAATTTAAAAAAACAAAAACAGCTGCTTCAAATTTTTGACAGCCATCTGTTATGGATAGGCCTGCAAATGTTCAGATGGTTAAGTGTTTATCTTTTTATTTTAATGGGCAAATTACTGAAATGATAATGCACGCCGCCGATACTTACGGCCTGGATGCTTTTTGTCATTGCGTAAAGTCCATTAATCTCCGTTTGTTAAATCGTCCATCTATTGTGTGGTTACAATAATGACGTATGCACTATAGTAACACGGAGGCTCATGGGTAGAGCTCGTACATGTTTATTCATATATAGGACATGGACATAAAGAGACTGCATTTGACATCGCCGGGACACGAGTAGACCAAGGACAAATGGACACAGACGATGGTATTTTATCCCGGAAAATCCGGCATCACACGCCACATGCTCAGATGGGAATGCGAACACACAGACGCTTCAACCATTTCCCTTGTCTATGTGAATGCCACAGAGAAAACGGTTGCTGTTGATACTCCCACAAGCTTTGGCTCAACCACAGAGTAAATAACAATAATAACAACAATAATAATAATAATAATAATAACAATATAATAATAATAACAATAACAACAATAATAAATAAAAAAACTAGAACGGCACTCAGTAGAGAACATACCTCCACCTGGTTGGCCATGTCACTCAATGGTGAAGAATCACTTTTTAAAATTAAATAACTCATATCCGAATCCATATTCAGATCTTCACCAAAATTGAATCGATCCTTCCTTGTCACACACACAACCTATCCAACAAGTTTCGTCCAAATCCATCCATAACTTTTTGGGATATCCTGCTATATGTTGGTTTTCACCCTATCACTCAATGGTGAAGAATCGCTTGAAAAAAAAAATTCTCATATCCGAATCCATATTCAGATCTCCACCAAAATCGAATCGATTCTTCCTTGTCACACACACAATCTGTCCAACAAGTTTCGTCCAAATCCATCCATAACGTTTTGGGATATCCTGCTCTATATGTTGGTTTTCACCCTATCACTCAATGGTGAAGAATCACTTGAAAATAAATATTCCCATATCCGAATCCATATTCAGATCTTCACCAAAATCGAATGTAGTTGTCCTTGCCAGTCACCCAACCTCTCCACCAGGTTTCGTGCAAATCCGTCCACAACGTTTTGGGATATCCTGCTTTGTATCGTTTTTAGCCCCATCTTGCAAAGGTGAAGAATCACTTAAAAAAATTAATAATCCTCAAATCCGCATACATATTCAGATCTTCACCAAAATCGAATCGATTCTTCCTTGTCACATGCACAACCTATCCACCATGTTTCGTCCAAATCCATCCATACCTTTTTGAGATATCCTGCTATGCATCGTTTTTGTCGCTTTCTCCCAATGGTGAGGAATCACTGAAAAAATTAAATAATTCTCATACCCGAATCCACATTCAGATCTTCACCAAAATCGAATCGAATCCTCCCTGTCAGACACCCAATGGGTCCATCTAGTTTCGTGCAAATCCGTCCACAACTTTGTGAGATATCCTGCTTTGTATCGTTTTTGGCCCTATCTCGCAATGGTGAAGAATCACTTTAAAAATTCTAGTAGCCGGATCCGAATCCGGATCTTCACCAAAATCTAATAATTTCGTCCTTGTGACATACAATACCTCTCTGCCAAATTTCGTCCGAATCTGTCGACAACCTTTTGAAAAAATTTGTTCACAAACAAGCAAACAGACAAACAGACAGGGGGTGAAAACATAACCTCCATGCACCTTTGGTGGCGGAGGTAATAATAATAATAATAATAATAATAATAATCAACAAATGTCGGCGTTTCAATGATTCCGTGGAGGATGCAGGGACAGCAGGGCCACTCGTATGACCAAAGCCTTATCTGAAGGGCTATCCTCCAAAATAAGCAACCTCTCATGAGAGGATCCAGAAAGCAGATCGATGGCGGACAGCATCGCTTCACTACTAATGTCGTAACAAGAACAGATTGGAATCCTCAGTGGCTAAACATTTCTTAGCTTCCACAAGGCAAAACCACACCTTGCTGTGAGCAACATCTCCCCACACTTGGGAATCCATTATAATTCGCCAAACTAAGAGTCTGGAGGCTCCGTAGTCATAAATATGGCAATGACCCGGTGGTGAACATTCCGGGCACGAGGCAGAGAGTGCTAACGAACGTTGGCAGTGGCACAAAATCCTGCCCTGGCTCACAGATGCCATTAACACCGAAAAAATGGCAGGTGGCAGTATTAAAGAGCCGGATGGCTTACGCGATGGAGGAAGCTTACATCAAATAATTCCGGAGCTGTGTGAAGCGAAACGGCCCATTACAGATTTCAAATAACGCAAGGCGTGGAATTAATGGATGCAAGCTGGCTTCATTGTTCCACCTTTTATCAACATGGCACCTGACAGTTATGACTCCGAATGACAAACTCGTTCCCATAAAGACAGCACGATAATCACTTGTAAAGCTGTTCAAATTGCCAGCGATCACAACAGGCCTGTATTTACCAAGGCGGAGCTTTTTAAACTCCAGCACTGGGAATCATCGTTGGTGCTAAACTCGATTTCAAGTTTATCAAAAACCTGTTCCCCATGAACTCTCCTGGTTTCGTGTGGCATACGGAGGCCGCAAGGCGAGGACTGGCATCCTTGAGATTTCAACTTCAAATCACAATCCGAGTGAAGAGGGAATCAATTCTGGGAATCGAGCTCATCTCAGGAGGTTTATCGAGTCGCCATCAGCTCTGTACATAAACCCAGTTGGTTCACTCATGACTTTTGGGGATTCGATAATTTAGCGGTATAGTCTGGACTACATGAGTGAACTCCTTGCAGTTGAACCAACAGAAATTCATCAGTCTTGAATAACTCGACAAAACCAAAATAAAGACTCTCTGCTCACCTTCACTCTTTCATTCCTCTTTCCTCACACCTCTGGAACAAACTCCCTCACTCTCCTCAATCCCACTCCTCCCTTCAGGTCTTTAAAACAGCTGTTCACCACCATCTCTTATCTTCCCCCATCCAAAACCTTGATCTTTTCTACCCCTGCTAATACACCCCAAATCCACCTCTTTCCATACATATATATATATATATATATATATATATATATATATATATATATATATATATATATATATATATACAGTATATACAGTATATACAGTGCGTATCAAAAAAAAGGTAATCCGAAAATTGTATTTTGACAATTTACATGTGGTTTACTAATTAAGAGGAGATCCTCAGCTTTCCATTGATACCTTCCATGCATCATTGCTGTCACACATGACTGCGTACATGTTAATTGAAAATGACAAGTTCAAATCGCATTTTTACAAGTTTGGCTAATCGATGCAAGTCACGATAATTGGTGCAAAATGAACGTCAGATGTGAACTTTTGTCAGGAATGATTGGCCTTTATGCACCCACACCTTCAACATGTCCACCTCCCCTTTCAACACAAAGCTCACAGCGGCGCAGCATGCCCTGAACTGCTCGTCTCACCACAGCCGGGTCATTGCGCAAAGCATCCACTTCATGTCGAATACGGCCCTGCAATTTGGGATCACAGGGAAGAGTGAAGAACACCTTGTTCTTTAAATGTCCCCAAAGGAAATAATCACATGGTGTGAGGTCAGGTGATCTTGGCGGCCATTCCACTGCATGGTTGAAGGCAATGACTCTGTCTCCAAAGAGTTCCCTCAGTCGATCTCGGACACCGATAAGACGATGTGCTGGGGCACCGTCTTGGGCCCACCAGAGATATCTAAAGACACCACGAACCTGTCACTCAAAGTTGTCCTCCAGCTGCGGTAAAACTTCATCATTGATCATCTGCAGATACCTGTCACCATTGACATTCCTTTGAAAGAAAAATGGTCCGATCACCTGACCACTTCCACAAAGTCCCAACCAAAGAGTCCACTTTTGTCGATTCTTGTTGTCAAAATTAAATTCCGGGGGTTGTCCTGTCGGTGCATATTCAAGAACATTATGGGTATTGACCTTTCCGTCCATGGCGAAAGCAGCTTCGTCGCTGATAACGATATACCGCAGAAAATTGACATCTGCTTTGCAACGTGCTATCAACCATCTGGCAAGCACCAGCCTCCTGGCAAAATCCCATGGCGTAAGTTGATGCCAGATGTGAATCCGATATTGATGTTGGTGGAGGTCCAGTCTTGTGATTCGGTTGAATGTCGTCGAAGGCAATCCCGTCCCATTTCGTCTTGCGCTGGTATCCCTAGGATGCTCCAAAACTTGCGGCCTTACTGCTGCAATGTTCATTTCCGATCGCCAAGTGCGCCTCCTACCAGAATTCTCCTTGTTGCGGTTGAGGCTAGTGCCATGCTCTTGGTATTTTCTAACATTCACCCAGATGGTTTTGGCTGCTGGAGGCTCCCGTTCTGGGAAACATTCCCTGAGCGCATCACAAGTTCACTGCAAACTTCCAGTTTGGTGAAAGTTTGTAACCACGAGGGTCCTCTGTTCAGTCGTAAGTTGAACCATCTTTTCAATGACTCAGACCGTCTATAAACCCATACACTGTAGGCCCATCTTAAATACCCATCTTAAACAAAGGATGATGCAACCGACGATCACCAGACCAGTTTAACAATTTTACATAATCAACTTGGCAGTCGACAAGTAATGCGTCCATTTAAAACTGTCTTGCACCGATGAGCCAAATTTGTAAAAATGCGATTTGAACTTGTCATTTTCAATTAACATGTACTCGGTCATGTGTGACAGCAATGATGCATGAAAGGCATCAATGGAAAGCTGAGGATCTCCTCATAATTGGCAAACCACATGTAAATTGTCAAACTAAATAACCTTTGCATATTAGCCCCTTGAATTCGGATTACCTTTTTTTTGATACGCACTGTATATACAGTCACGTGAAAAAGTAAGTACACCCCATGTAAAGTTTTGACTTTTTCAACATATTTCAACATACAGCTATTTGATCTTCATTTCAACAATATTGATAGATAAAGGTGATATAATATAACAAATATCATGAAACATTTACATTGTGTAGTCCATTGTATAATTTAAATAAACATAAATGCAAATTTCGCATGTGGAAAAAGTAAGTTCACCCTTGGCTCTAATAGGTGGTATTCCCCCCTTTGGCAGAAACAACCTCAAGTAGGCGTTTCTTATAACTGTCTACCAGTCTCTGACATCGACTGGGAGAAATCTTTCCCCACTCCTCCATGCAGAATTCTTTCAGCTGTGCGATGTTTGAGGGTTTCTTGCATGCACAGCTCGTTTCAAATCCCCCACAACATCTCGATGGGATTTAGATCCGGGCTTTGACTTGGCCATTCCAGAATCCTCCGTTTCTTTCTTTTCAGCCATTCCTTGGTGGATTTACTGGTATGTTTAGGGTCATTGTCATGTTGCAAGGTCCACCTTCGGTTGAGCTTCATTTTTCCGACAGATGGCCTCACATTATCCTCAAGCACCCTCTCATACAATGAAGAATTAATCGTGGATTATATGATGGTTAGCTGCCCAGGCCCTGATGCAGCAAAGCTGCCCCAAACCAGAATATTTCCACCACCATGCTTTACAGTTGGTATCAGATTCTTGTGGTCAAATGCTGTCTTTGGTTTTCGCCAAACATGTCTTCTGGTACTGTAGCCAAATCGCTCTATCTTTGACTCATCTGTTCAGAGCACATTGTTCCAGAAATGCTGGTCTTTGCCTGGGTGTTCATTGGCAAACTTTAGTCTTGCCCTGATGTTCTTTCTGGACAGCAAAGGTTTCCTCCTGGCACACCTCCCATGTAGATCAAATTTGTGCAGCCTATTTCTGATGGTAGACTCGTGCACTTTGACAGCAACAGTGGCAAAAGCTACCTGTAGGTCCCGTGATGGCATTCTGGGGTTCTTCGAGACTTCTTTCAGCATCTTGCGGTCTGCTCTCGGGCTGAACTTGCTTGGGCGGCCTGGCCTGAACAAGTTGGCAGTTGTTTGGAATCTTCTCCACTTGTAGATGATCTTCTGGACAGTCGAATGATTGATTTCAAATTGTTTGGAGATCTTTTAAAATCCCTTCCCAGACTTGTAGGCATCTATACCCTTCTTTCTGAAGGCCTCAGAGAGCTCTTTTGATCTAGGCATGGTGACGCCGCACACTTCAACAACAAAGAGCAAAACAAACTAAACTTCTGAGGTTTAAATAAGACAGGTTCCTCCAAGATCCTCTCTAATGATGTTCTAATCATTTGCACCTGAGCTGGTGCACCTGATTCTAATTTTAGGTATTTGAAGTGGTGATAAATGTAGGGGTGTACTTACTTTTTCCACATGCGAAATTTGCATTTATGTTTATTTAAATTATACAATGGACTACAAAATGTAAATGTTTCATGATACTTGTTATATTATATCATATTTATCTGTCAATATTGTTGAAATGAAGATCAAATAGCTGTATGTTGAAATATGTTGAAAAAGTTAAAACTTTACATGGGATGCACTTACTTTTTTTCGTGACTGTGTATGTATGTATGTATGTATGTATGTATGTATGCATGTATGTATATATATATATATATATATATATATATATATATATATATATATATATATATATATATATATATATATATATGTGTATATATATATATATATATATATATATATATATATATGTCAAGTCGTAGATTCTTTATTGACAATTCTCTGTTATGACAGCCGACTGCATGTCCCAAGTGAGGTAAACCCCGCCGGGAACGCGAATAGAGCGGCGTGCAGGGAGTGTTGAGATTCGTGCGGAGGCACGAGGGTGCGCGCCAAGACGGGGGGGGCGGCGTGGCGTCATCGCGTTAAGATGGTTGTGCCAGGTCGATCGGCGATCTCTGAATTTAAATCGGATTTTTGTCATGTGTGTTGTGAAATTAAACATCTATCCGAGAATCCTGGCAATGTTCGTTTTATTAAAGGGTGGTACAAACCTGCGTTTCCGCCGTGCGGCTCCGTGGAAGTTAGAGTAGAGTTATTGTGTTTTTAGGCAAAAGCCGAGCGAGCCGCGAGTCACGGGTGTGCTGTATGAGGTTGCTCGGAGGATGTGTGCCCAAATGCATTGTGGGTCATTGCGACTTTGCTGAATATCGGACGCTGGATGTCGGACGTTCATGCGCGCGTGGAATGTGTAGTTTCAAGCGGAGTGCTCGAATTGCAGATATAAACTTGAAAAACATTAATTATATAATCATAGCGGCGCCTGAATTCTAATAAACATGCTTCAGTTTGTGTTTAAAATGAGGTCATGCTGGACAATGGTATACGTGTGCTTTTTTCGAGGCTGGTCATAAAACCACGCCCACATGCGCTTGTTTTTGCGTAATGCTAGTAGAATGACATGAACCTATCGTTAACTATATATATTTTGTTTTAATCTCAGCAACGCATGACTCTGTATAAACATGCTTTGGATTACTCATGTACACAAACCCATAAAATATATGGGTTTGTTTGGCTAAGCATACACTCTTCTCTTTGTGAGTTACAGTTCTGTTTTCTCGGAGCCCAGAGAAACAATTGGTCCAAATGATAAGGAAAGGCTGACTCCCCCGAATGATAACGGTGGGAGGGACTCTCGCCAGTCGCTTCGTTCTCTCGGAGATTTTCTGATAATCGTATTCGTATATAAGTGAATGAGAATCAATGCGTTTTTCAGGAAGGCTTGACTTGGCATGTTCTTGCTGTAGCTTGCTGTAGACGTCGGTCTCCTCCGGATCTGTATAAGTTGGCTTTAATAAAAAAACTGCGTCATTTTTCAGGCTATTTGTGGACTTCTTTGCAAACGAAGAGCTGATTCTTCACAAATGGTACCAGGAGTGGGGTGTCAACAGACGCGGAGGACGGGAAGCGGAACCCGGGCGACGGAAGGAAGGCTGCTCGAGGCCGGGACGCTGGCACTCTAATTTGATTAAGGTGAGCAATTGTCTTATACCAGAGGGCTATCTTTCCAAATTTGTACCTTGCTTCTTCGAACGGGTTCAGTCCGCTTCCCTGTCATCCGCGCTGTCTGCACTCGAACAGAATTGTAAGTAAAGGCTCATTTAGGCCTCAGAATGACGTGGTTTTGTTAAAGCCAGGATAAACAAGTAAGGATAAACAAGTAAGGACTTAACAGTAAGCTTAAAGTTACAGTTAGCACCAGGAGGGGAAAGTGAGGTCGGACAGCCGTAAAGGTTGAGCCAAGCCAAGAACTTTCCAGGAAGGATCAGCCCAGAGCAATAAGATGGGAAGCAAGCTAACGAAAGAAAGGGAACCCCTTAAGGGAACCCCGGCATCTTTCATGTTTAAGAGGCATCATTTTGCCGCGGTAAGACCATTAAAGGACTGGGCTGTGTTAACTAAAGATTTAAGTAGTCCCTGGCCAGAGGAGGGATCGTTTGCACTTGACAAGTTGGAAGTGTTGTACGGAGCTTTGGATAAGCTACAAAGGGAAAAGAAACACTTCCCACCCGATTACTGGAAAATGTATGGCTGGTGGGAAAAGGAAGGAATGAAGCGACTGGCAGCCTCAAGACAGGCTAGCTTGGCAGGGGAAGTACTGAAGCTTCAGGGCCAAAAGAAACAAGCTGACAGGGTTCAGCAGGACAAAACAATTAAGGAGGTAGTTAAGCTAGCAAATCAGCGGCTAATGCCGCTCGTCCATAATCCGGACCAAGACCCCGCGACAGGGGAGGTAGCCACCATGCCCCCACCCCCCCAAGCCCTGAGCCCTGTCCCCGGGCTACAGGCGCCACCTCTCCCACCCCCGCCCCTGTTCCCCCAGGGGTTAGACCCCCATAAAACTAGACCAGCCGCCCCTCAGGTTCACCTTAGCCCGGGCAATCCTTTTAGAGGACAAGAAATTAATGGGGCGGACAGCGGGTTCACGGCCCCAGAGGGGCCAGGAGAACTGTACCCCTCATTGGAAGGGTGCACGGAATCAGAGAACCCACAACCTGCAATTGGGATGTGTCCTTTAAAAACAATAGGACTGAACAGGGGGGCACCCATTAACATCAGGATACCCTGGAGGGAATCAGATTTGGCGTCTATGCAGGAGCGGGTGAGAACCCTGCTGGCTGAACATCCCGGTCAGATACCAGAATTTATGCGGTTGTGGATACAAAATACAGGCGCAGATTGGCGAGACGTCTGCCACATGGGGAAGGCTGTATTGCCAGCGCGGGTGTGGGACCAGGCCAAAGTACACGCACGCTGGCCAAATGTAGCACCGCCCCCGGCCCAAACCGCGGCCCAGACCCTCGCCGATTGGGAGGCCCTGGTCGACTTATTGTTGGCCGGGGTACACACCGCACTGATGCCAGCCGCGGGGCCAGATTGGAATAAAATATACGGCCTAAAACAGAAGCATGGCGAGGCAGCCCTCGATTGGAAAGAGAGGGTAGAACGAGCAGTGTTAAGGTGGGGAGGACTGGGCCAGGTGCGGGCACAAGATCTCCCTCACGCTGTAGTGAACAACTTTTTTGTAGAAGGAATGAGACCGACAGTTAAGAAGCGCATTCAAACGGCTATGATAGGATGGAGAAACACCCCAACCGACCAACTAGTCGAAGCGGCCGAACAATGTGGCGAGGGCGACGAGAAGAAGGCCGATGTTAAGGACGACATGTTGCAAATGCTCGTCCAGGAGAAACGGGACCGACTCAACCAAAATAAGAAGGGAAATCAAGGCCAAGGACGGGCCCAGAATCGGGACACCAGGTTAGAGCCCAACGAAGAGTGGGGGCGCGACGACGAAAACGAAAATGACGCTGATGACAACGACAATGGACGAGTCGACATGCGGACACAAGGGCCCCCTCCCCAAAATTGGAACCCACAAGGGCCCCCTCCCCAAAATTGGAACCCACAAGGGCCCCCTCCCCAAAATTGGAACCCACAAGGGCCCCCTCCACCGCAAAACTGGAACATGCAGGGGCCCCCTCCACCGCCGCAGAGCTGGGCCATGCAACCACCCCCTCCACAGACCTGGGCAGTACAAACGCCCCCTCCCCAGAACGGGTATCCACAGGGACCCCCTCCCCAAATCGATGGGCCTCCCCCAAGTTATTGGACCCCAAGCGGAGCAAACGGGAATGGGCCGCCACAATGGGGACAGCGGAACCAACAGCCTGCGAGGCGTCCGACGCAACAGGGTCAGCGCAACAGTAACAGGCATCCCGCATCCACCGCTCCACAAGGGGCGTGCTTCCGTTGCGGACAGATGGGACATTGGAAACGTGATTGCCGGGGGCCCCGCCAGGGATACCCGCCGCAGAGAAATCAAGTAGCCTATTGACGGGACGCCGGCGGGCCGCCCGTAGAATGCCCCCTCTTGACTATGACACCAACCGAGGAGCCGACCTGGACACTAGACGTGGATGGGCAACCGGTAGATTTTCTCGTAGATACGGGCGCGACTCACAGTACTATTAACGAAGGGCAGCTACCATCTTTGCGCCCCACTGATAGAGATGTTCAGATAATGGGAGTTTCAGGCTTGCCCCAAGCGCTTCCCATTTCAGAAGAGGTAAGAGTGGTGTGCGGCCCATTAGAGGCTAGACACGCTTTCTTGATGACTACCACCGCCCCGACTAACTTGTTGGGACGGGATTTACTTTGCCGTTTAGGCTGCCAAATTTCATGTACGGAGCAGGGAGTTTTTGTAGACGTCGCGGAATCCAAACGCGATCTGTTAATGACGGCATTGTCTCGGCCCGGCCCCACCGCATACTGGTGGAGCCTGGAAAAGGGGGCTTTGGCCTCTTGGGCACACGTCCTAGACACAGTATGCTCCCAGAGTGACGGGTTGCGAGATTGGCTGCACGTACACCAAATTACAACAGACATAAAGGACAACCCTCCCCATTGCACGGCCTACTACGATGCTAGGGGCGATGACGACGAGTACCGAGGAAAGATAAAGGGGTCAATAGGTAAGAATTCGGACCTAATATTGTCAAATATATGGGTTGGACGGGAGGGAATAGGCGTCGAGGTAACCCTAACCGCGGAACAGCGGGCGTTGTCTCAGTACCCCGCAGGGGTGGACGCCCATGTTACCCTCACCACCGCCAAAGGATGGCCGGCGGAAAGTATAGGATGGATGATGGGGCGTTTGCGAGAAATTCCGTGCAGCGCCATTTATGAAGTGGACCACTGGACAGTGACGATGCTCGACAATGACGAAGGGTATTTGATCACCCTTGAGGAGCAGAGTATAGAAGGAAAATTTGAAGAGACAGACCTGCCCCCAAAGGGCAACCACGTTGTACGAACGGTGTCTCAGGGCCCGGGCGAGTCCGATGACCTCTTGGAGGAGGTTCCGGCCGATTTGTGGTCCCAACACGACAACGATGTCGGGCGAATTCGCGATGCCAAGCCTCTGGTAATACCGGTCCAACCAGGAATGTCCCTCCCAAACGTGAGACAATATAAATTGCGGCACGAGGCCGATGCGGGCATAGAGCCAGTGATTCAATCTTTGGTGAAACAGAAAATAATTGTAGAAACTAACAGCCAATGCAACACACCAATTTTGCCCGTAAAGAAACCAATGCAGGATAAATGGAGGTTCGTGCAGGATTTGAGGGAAGTGAACAAAGTCATACAAGGCATACACCCAGTGGTACCGAACGCGGAAGGCCTTATGACATCTATTCCACCGGACGCAACACATTTTACCGTCATTGACTTATGCTCGGCCTTTTTCTCCGTACCCATCGCACCCGAGTCACAATACTTGTTCGCCTTCACCTTTAGGGGGCGCCAGTTCACCTGGACGGTGTTACCCCAAGGGTTCTCCGACAGCCCCACCCTGTTCTCCCGAGCGTTGCACCGCGATTTGGCAGACGTGGAACTAAAAGGGGGTTCGGTGTTGTTGCAATACATTGACGACTTGTTGATTTGTTCCCCTTCCAAGGAAGCCTGTGAAGTGGACTCCATGGCCCTGCTAAGAGCCTTGGCGGCCAAGGGCCACAAGGTGGGACGGAGAAAGCTCCAATTTGTACGGAAGGTAGTAACCTATTTGGGTCATGCCATTTCACACGGGAAGCGGGAACTGCATGTTGGACGGGTGACCGCCATCATGGAATCGCCACGGCCAAGTACGCAACGACAGATGTTGCGCTTCCTAGGTATGACGGGTTACTGCCGCTCTTGGATAATTGACTACGCGCTACTTGCTAAACCGCTGTACGAAGCCACTAGAGTAGGAGAACCAAACTACTTGGTTTGGACGGACGAATTGATGCGCTGTTTCGAGGGGCTGAAAAAGGCATTGGTAACGGCACCGACTTTAGGACTCCCCGATTATGCGAAACCATTCACCCTTTACACTCATGCAATAAGGGGTTTTGCTCAGTCCGTTTTGACACAGACTCATGGAGATAAGGAACGACCGGTAGCCTACTTTAGTAAAAAGCTGGAACCGGTCGAGCAAGGGTTTCCGGTGTGCCTGCAAGCCGTGGCAGCGGCTAGGTACGCTGTGGAAAGGACAGCGGACATTGTGATGGGGCACCCGGTAACGCTACAGGTACCGCACTGCGTCACTTCACTGTTACTACAGCGGACAACACAACATTTGTCGACCACTAGATTAATGCATTACGAAACAGCACTGATTACGGCCGCCAACGTCACCATTAAACGTTGCACTACACTCAACCCGGCCTCACTGATGCCCACCCCAGAGGAGGGCGAACCCCACGTATGTGTCGATGTAGTACAGCAAGTCTCCACGGTACGTCCGGACCTGAAGGACGTTCCCCTCAACGACCCCGATCGTGTGTACTACGTCGATGGGTCGGCTAAACGCGGATGGGACGGCTCTTTGCTATCTGGATACGCGGTGTGTTCAGATAGCGAGACGGTAGAAAGTGGGCGCCTTCCGCCCACATTTTCCGCCCAGCAGGCGGAGCTGTGCGCCTTGACTAGAGCATGCAGCTTGGCGGCGGACCTGGCCGTCAACATTTATACAGATTCAGCATACGCGCACGGGGTAGTTCACGACAAAGGGGCAATCTGGAAGATGCGAGGCTTTCTCACATCCGCGGGTTCGGTCATAAAGAACGGCGAACTGGTTGAAGGGCTACTCCAAAGCATCTTGCTTCCCCGCGCTATCGCGGTAATTAAATGTCGCGGCCACCAAAGGACAGACTCTGACGTCGCCCGAGGCAACACCAGAGCAGACGCAGCGGCAGGAAAAGCGGCCAACCAACAAATAGGACAGAACATGCCGATGGTAACGCGAGCAAAGGGGGCACACACGCAAACTGCCAACGTACCGACCTCAGGACCTACCCCCTCCCCGCAAATTGGGTGCACCATCATCACCGCCTCACCAACTAATGAGGACGTTATAAAACTTCAAAACGCAGCAACAGCAGCCGAACACAATGACTGGGTAAAAAGAGGGGCCACACGCCCCGGACCAAATGCGATGTGGACCCTTCACGGAAAACCGATAGCACCCAAGGAACTACTGCCTTGGCTGGCACGTATGGGACATCAAAATGGCCATGTGTGCCAGAGGGGGGTGATGGAACAGATAAACTATACCTGGGCGGCACCGGGACTGTCGCGAATCGCATCAGAGGTGTGCCGGTCATGCGCGGTTTGCCAGCAACACAACAGGGGGGCACCCCCTAGGCACCCACATAATGCGGGCCATCCTCGGCCAATCGGGCCCTTCTGTCATGTCCAGTTCGATTTTATTAACATGGAACCAAGTATGTCGTTCCGATATGTCCTGGTAATCGTGGACATGTTCACAAAATGGGTCGAGGCCTATCCATGCGTCAAGTCAGACGCCCCGACAGTAGCCAAGCGCCTCGTGCGGGATTTCATGTGCAGATTCGGCATCCCTCAGAAAATTTCGTCAGACAAAGGGGGCCACTTCACGGGAGAGGTGATTAAGGGTATCCTAAAGGCACTGGGCGTGAAACAATCTTTCCATTGCGCTTATCACCCACAATCAGCGGGACTTGTGGAACGCACCAATGGGACGCTGAAACTCAAGGTAGCCAAGATCTGTGCAGACACAGGTTTGAAGTGGCCGGAAGCACTCCCGCTGGCGTTAATGAGTATCCGGTCCACCCCGGGCTGCACCACGGGCCTTTCCCCCCACGAGATATTAATGGGACGACCTATGAGTTTGCCTGTTTCGGCACCGATGGACATGTCCAAACTTGACTTGCCTGTGATGGATGACATGCTTTTAAAGTTTTGCAGAGGATTGTCCAACGTGGCACGCAGAATTCACGCCCGGGTACGAGAGGCGTTGCCTGAACCAACAAGCCACGCCATCCACGACTTCCAGACCGGCGATTACGTGCTCGTAAAACACTTCACCCGCAAGAACGCCTTGGAACCAAGGTGGAAGGGACCAGTCCAGGTGTTGCTGACTACACCAACGGCAGTCTTTTGCGAGGGCAAGACTTCGTGGATCCACGCCACGCACTGTAAGTTGGCCATACAAGCACCAGACACTACACCACAGCAACCACAGTAAGGATGGGCCTAATCATAGGTACAATACTATTGATAGCGACAGCAGCTAGGGGAAACTCCGATTCCAATAGATGCGAAAACGAAACCCGACACCTCACCGTAACATGGGGACAAAGAGTATCACTACCATGTTTCGAACAGAAAGCCCTGCACACAAATTGGGTGAACATAAATTGGCTAGCACTGTCGGCAGGGCCTGGACGCGTTGGCATGGTACTACAAAAGCAACGAGAGTTCCGGGAAGACGGGCAAGCTAGCATTAAGACCTTGGCCCAACCAGGATACCAATGGGGAACCCCTGATTTTAAGCTACAAACACGCACACGCCTAGGGAAAGACATGACCATGCAGGTCCGGTGCAGCGTCTGGACCCCTGGCGCGGCCGGTGGCGAAAGGAACTACATACCATGCATCGAATACATACTCACGCCACAACCCCAGAATAAGGCCCCAAAGAAGGGTGAAAACACATATTGGAAAGTGGCCAGGGAGGTGGCAACAATTCAAAATAGTACACACTGCTGGTCGTGCATGCGCTTTCCCCAAGCAGGCACCACAGGAATACACATGATAGTGCTACCTCTGTCCCTCAATGACCTCTGCTCACAACCTATCGATTCCCCATGTTTAGTCACCACGCTGGAAAGAGAAGGGGTTGACAACGGCAAGAGTTGCAATCGACAATTTAATTATCGCCCGTCAATGATTGCCCATGTGGCCGAGAGGCCTGCCCCCGTCTGGGTCAAACCACAGAAAGGGAAGGTCTGCCTCCAGGGTTCCGGCCACTTGCGTATGGGAGAATCAGAATGCGCCTACACTCTCCCCGGGAAGCTGGGACAAGGGAGCTCGGGGATTACATTACGAATAGTACTGCAAGATAAACACAACCACAACATAACGGCTATAACATTCTCTAGGGGGGTTAGTAGGATTAATGGGGTGGTAAAGGGACTCCAGTGCTTATCCACCCACCTGGTCCCACCCCATGGGACAATGTTTATATGCGGCGACAAGGCTTACCCCTATTTACCAAATAATTGGGGGGGCACATGTTATCTGGGTTCAGTCCTTCCTGACGTTGAGATACTGGATGAGCTAGACCCAAAGTCCTTGGACAGGCGTAATAAGAGGTCAGTCATGAATGAAGATGGAACCACTAAACTACACGGGAGTCTATGGGAAAAGGTGTTTGGTTTCTTCTTCCCAGGAGCGGGCACAGTCATGGATAGTTTCCGAATAGACAAATTGGCTTTGACCCTAGAAAAGGTGGCAAACGACACCGCTACGGCTCATGACATACTATTGGACACGGTAATTCACATGCGTACAATGGTGATGCAGAATCGGGTGGCTTTGGACATGCTCCTGGCAGAGAAAGGAGGGGTATGCGGAATTATAGAGGGAAAATGTTGCACTTACATACCCGATCCATCTGAAGGAGTGTCAGCCGCAATAGTGAGACTAAGGGAAACTAGCCACGCCCTGACGATCGATCGGATCGCGCGCGAAAATTCTTATACATTTAGCTGGCTCACTGACTGGTTCCAGGGATGGACGGGCACCATAGTGAAGTGGTTATTGACCGCACTGGCTGTGATAATCGGGGTAGTAATTTGGGGGGCACTAATGAAATCTCTAGTCCTCCTCTGTATGAGAAAGTATTTTACAGGATGGAAAGTGAAAAAGCCGCCGACAACGACTATGGTTCTGACCACAGAGGCCGTCGACCTGAACGGGTCCTTCAACAAGGCAGACGTGACCGGCGCTCCAGAAAATTGCATTGAATTTTGTGACGACTGTGATACTTGTGTGGATCCCATGTGGGAACTGGCTGCTGCCTGTAACGGTGTATGTGATGACTGTGATACTTGTGCTATAAACCCCTTGCGTGTACTGGCTAACGCTGCTTATGTATTACAAGCGGACAGCTGCACGCCCCCTTCCGACCCAACTATGGATCTGATTGCGACACTGGGTCTGGCGGTCGAGGGACCCGACGTGGATATCCTAGACCCGCAAGCCGACCAGGCGCCCATGGGAGACTTTGACATAAAGGAAGTCCCTCTCTTTTCTTCAAATGTTTCGGATCTCTTTTCTTCAAATGTTTCGGATCTCTTTGATCCACATGTTGCGGATCTCTTTGCTTCAAGTGATTCGGATTCGGATTTTTACGCTCTGTACCCTGACCAGGAAATTGAGACACAAGATACTGACGACATTTTGTATTCCCCAGAACAGCAACACGTGAGGGACCTCATGGGCATGACCGTTGATTAACTTCGAAGATCTGCAAGGACTGGGTCTGCAAAGGGTGGGGGGAGCAAGTTCCGCAGGGGAGGTGATGGGCCCTCTGGCGGAGCAGAACCTCATCTGGACCAGACACCTTCGTTGTGGATCCGAAACGTTAATGGACTTTCATGTTCTGAGCCCTCAGGTTCCAAGCACGCACCGCACGACACGCTCGCCAAATCGCCAGGCGAAGCGCTTTGGGCGCACGATATGCCCTTGGGAGATACCCGCATTACAATTATTTTTTCAATACCCGCATTACACAATTATTTTTCAATAAAGCCCGATGTGGCACGTTGTCTCTTAAGATACTTTGTCTCGACGAGACAAGAGGAAGGAATGTCAAGTCGTAGATTCTTTATTGACAATTCTCTGTTATGACAGCCGACTGCATGTCCCAAGTGAGGTAAACCCCGCCGGGAACGCGAATAGAGCGGCGTGCAGGGAGTGTTGAGATTCGTGCGGAGGCACGAGGGTGCGCGCCAAGACGGGGGGGGGGCGGCGTGGCGTCATCGCGTTAAGATGGTTGTGCCAGGTCGATCGGCGATCTCTGAATTTAAATCGGATTTTTGTCATGTGTGTTGTGAAATTAAACATCTATCCGAGAATCCTGGCAATGTTCGTTTTATTAAAGGGTGGTACAAACCTGCGTTTCCGCCGTGCGGCTCCGTGGAAGTTAGAGTAGAGTTATTGTGTTTTTAGGCAAAAGCCGAGCGAGCCGCGAGTCACGGGTGTGCTGTATGAGGTTGCTCGGAGGATGTGTGCCCAAATGCATTGTGGGTCATTGCGACTTTGCTGAATATCGGACGCTGGATGTCGGACGTTCATGCGCGCGTGGAATGTGTAGTTTCAAGCGGAGTGCTCGAATTGCAGATATAAACTTGAAAAACATTAATTATATAATCATAGCGGCGCCTGAATTCTAATAAACATGCTTCAGTTTGTGTTTAAAATGAGGTCATGCTGGACAATGGTATACGTGTGCTTTTTTCGAGGCTGGTCATAAAACCACGCCCACATGCGCTTGTTTTTGCGTAATGCTAGTAGAATGACATGAACCTATCGTTAACTATATATATTTTGTTTTAAACTCAGCAACGCATGACTCTGTATAAACATGCTTTGGATTACTCATGTACACAAACCCATAAAATATATGGGTTTGTTTGGCTAAGCATACACTCTTCTCTTTGTGAGTTACAGTTCTGTTTTCTCGGAGCCCAGAGAAACAATTGGTCCAAATGATAAGGAAAGGCTGACTCCCCCGAATGATAACGGTGGGAGGGACTCTCGCCAGTCGCTTCGTTCTCTCGGAGATTTTCTGATAATCGTATTCGTATATAAGTGAATGAGAATCAATGCGTTTTTCAGGAAGGCTTGACTTGGCATGTTCTTGCTGTAGCTTGCTGTAGACGTCGGTCTCCTCCGGATCTGTATAAGTTGGCTTTAATAAAAAAACTGCGTCATTTTTCAGGCTATTTGTGGACTTCTTTGCAAACGAAGAGCTGATTCTTCACATATATATATATATATATATATATATATATATACATATATATATATATATATATATATATATTGCTGCGGTTTTGAGATTGGTACAGTAAAGGTTAATAAAGGTTAAATGTTTGCCCCCCATAGATAGTCACACGAGCAACACGTAGCCTCATTTCCAGTATAGTTATGTCTTAGTATATGTGAGAGTAGGCCCCTTCCAGTGTTAATCCTGCGTTGCTGTAAAGACAGGAGAATAGGTCCTACTCTGGAAAACCATTCCACCTCTACCGGCTCGATCCAGTTTGTTAAGCATTGGTTGCTCACGAGTCGAGTTAACACGAGGTAGGCCTCGGCAGGTGGAGGAGGGTTGAGGTCGGCGCGGCAGCTGTGGGGACGGCAAGCATGAGTCACCAATCAGGGCTCACAGCGTGTGGCTGCAGCACAGCGTCACGGGGCGTGGTAGGGACATTCGATCGGGCTAAGGTCGTGGCAATAAAACCCTATGCACAAAGCCCCCAACTCAGTCCAGATATGGGAAAGGTGCTTGTGAGTTGAGTAGAGTTGCGCGCAGTCCAGAGTTACGGGAGAGGTGCGCTGGAGTGACTTCTGAGTTCGGAGAAAGGAGACGCGCTTGAAGGGAATCACTCGCGCTGTATGAACTTGGTAACGAGAAATACGTGGGCGCAGCCAGGGCGGTTATAACGTACGCGCTTTGGTTTGAGGGACACGATACGATCCCTGCCTTCGCCTACCTTCATATTCGCAAAACGTGCCGGGGACCGTGGAGAGTGAGACGGAACCGATCCTGGACGACCACCGCGGCGCTGGTGAACATCATCCTGCCCATCTGCAATCCCTGTGTGAGTGTGAGTGAGACGGGCCCGTTTGTCCTGGGGTAGTAAGCATGAGACTGTCTAAGTTGCCCTGTGTCTCTTCGTCCTGAGCTGAAAATACATGCATAATAATTAAACCTATTTGTTCTTCCTTTTCTTCTGTATTCGATCGTTCCCGTGATTTCTCCATTGACTAAGCGTGGCACGAGTAAAACCGCTTGAATTGGGTTCCATTATATATACCGGCGCGGATCACGTGTACGCAAACCGCTCGGCATATCACCATCACACGTGGTTCGTGCGAGGCTTATTTCCTCGCTTCCAGGGCAGTGCTATTACTTAGGTACGAGTGAATTTGGTCCCGAAACCCAATTTGGCGCTGTCCGGAAGGGAGGTAATAGGTCTCTGGTCGCGCCAGGTCAGTAAAGACAAGGGGATTAATCCCCCCTTGATAAGGGGAGAAGGCCGGCGACAGATCCGCAACATTTGGTGTCAGGAGTTTGGGATAGGACCCGAAGTGCGCTTAACGCACTCCAAATTACGAGCGACCAAAATTTAGTTATAAAATCCAAAAAATTTAAATTCGTGCCATGGCTAGCCAAAGCGATTGAATGCCGGTGGGGGTAGAGGATGAGACAGATGAGAAGATGTAATCGATAACCCAGGACCCAAAGGAAGAATTGGGGGAAGAAGAGGCAATTGATGAGGGTGCGGCAGCAGACGTAACTGGCGAAGAAAATGACGGCACCTCGCACCTGGCGACGAGGGCCGCGCCCGCTGTGCAAGTGGGGGTAATGGACATGCAATCCTATATGGACACCTTCATGGCACAAATAAGGGCCTATATGATAAAGTCGGAGCATAAGATGGATGCTCGGAGTGAGCGGCTGGAAAAACAACTTGGGTGACCAATTGAAAGAAATGGGGGACAAATCCACCCGGGACATTAAAAAAATGGGTGATGAATTGGAAAACAAAATGGGTGGCCAATTTAAAGAAATGGGTGGCCAATTGAAAGAAATGGGGGACAAATCCACCCGGGAATTGGAAGAGGAGAAAAGGGGGCTGGAAGCAAAATGGACACCAAAAAGAACGAATTGGAAACAAGCGTCACACCTCGGTCCCCCGTCGGGGAAGTGATGTGAGTTGACAAAGTGGAAGACGCAGAAAACATGCGATGATATGATATTTCGCTCACAAGGTTCAGACATACATGGAGGCGGCCATCTTGGATTTTGAAGTGGCGACCCAATTTTCAATAGCGTTCTTCCTTATGCCTAGATACACCCACACACCAGATTAGAAGTTGGTACTTCGCTTATTTTTCAAGATATTCTGCTCACAAGGTTCAGACATACACGGCGGCGGCCATCTTGGATTTTGACGTGGCGACCCAATTTTAAACAGCGTTCTTGCTTGTGCCTAGATACACCCACACACCAGATTAGAAGTTGGTACTTCGCTTATTACCTTCGCAAAAGCGGAAGGTTATGTTTTGATCGCTGTGTATTTATTTGTATGTCTGTGTGTGTGTGTGTATGTTATTCGCATAACTCAAAAAGTATTCAACCGAATTGCATGAAATTTGGTGGGATGATTGGTTATTATACGGGACACATTTGATTAGATTTTGGGAGCAATCGGGTCAAAGGTCAAGGTCAAGGTCACGAAAAGGTCAAAATCGTATTTTTGTTGTTCTGTTCCCTACACTTCCATGCCAAGTACAGAACAGTAGCTGCGGCGAAGGTATGCGCTCTACCGAGTGCCCGTTCTAGTTTTTCAAGATATTTTGCTCACAAGGTTCAGACATATATATGGTGGCGGCCATCTTGGATTTTGACGTGGCGACCCAATTTTCAATAGCGTTCTTCCTTATGCCGAGATACACCCACACACCAGATTAGAAGTTGGTACTTCGCTTATTTTTCAAGATATTCATCTCACAAGGTTCAGACATACATGGCGGCGGCCATCTTGAATTTTGACGTGGCGACCTAATTTTAAACAGCGTTCTTCCTTGTGCCGAGATACACCCACACACCAAATTAGAAGTTGGTACGTCGCTTATTTTTCGAGATATTTCGCTCACAAGGTTCAGACATATATATGGTGGCGGCCATCTTGGATTTTGACGTGGCGACCCAATTTTCAATAGCGTTCTTCCTTATGCCGAGATACACCCACACACCAAATTAGAAGTTGGTACTTCGCTTATTTTTCAAGATATTCATCTCAAGGTTCAGACATACATGGCGGCGGCCATCTTGGATTTTGACGTGGCGACCCAATTTTCAATAGCGTTCTTCCTTATGCCGAGATACACCCACACACCAAATTAGAAGTTGGTACTTCGCTTATTTTTCAAGTTATTCATCTCACAAGGTTCAGACATACATGGCGGCGGTCATCTTGGATTTTGATGTGCCGACCCAATTTTAAACAGCGTTCTTCCTTGTGCCTAGATACACCCACACACCAGATTAGAAGTTGGTACTTCGCTTATTTTTCGAGATATTTCGCTCACAAGGTTCAGACATATATATGGTGGCGGCCATCTTGGATGTTGACGTGGCGACCCAATTTTCAATAGTGTTCTTCCTTATGCCGAGATACACCCACACACCAAATTAGAAGTTGGTACTTCGCTTATTTTTCAAGATATTCATCTCACAAGGTTCAGACATACATGGCGGTGGCCATCTTGGATTTTGACGTGGCGACCCAATTTTCAAAAGCCTTCTTCCTTATGCCTAGATACACCCACACCAGATTAGAAGTTGGTACTTCGCTTATTTTTCAAGATATTCAGCTCACAAGGTTCAGACACACATGGCATCAGACATACATGGCATCAGACATACATGGCGGCGGCCATCTTGGTTTTGACGTGGGTTGCACCCACACACCAAATTCGAATGCGGTCCTTCGTTTACGCATGCACGCACGCCCGCACGCACGCAGGCCCATACGCACGCCCGCACGCAAGCACGCACGCACTGACGGACGGACGGACACACGGATGGAGGGGAAAACCATAGTCCCCCTTTCGCTCCGCTGTGCGACGGGGGACAAAAACGAGGGTGGCGTCTAAGAGGGAAATAGAAGAGATGGGGGAGGACATAAGGTGTGGGTTGAGCGAAGACGTCACATTGGTACGCGACGAGGTAAAGCAGTGCGAGGAGCGCGTGGAGAGGGAGTTGAGGAAGAGTACGGCCAGATTGCATGGGGGTATAGAGGAATTGACGCGAGAGGTAGAGAAGCTGACAGTGGGACAGCAGGAATTGAGGGAGCAGGTGGGTAAGAACACGGACGTGATAGGGGGGCTGAAAGCAGCACAGAGGGAAACAAAGAAAGAATTGATAGCGACAAAGAAGGAATGTCAAATGGTACACGAGGGGCTGACAAAGAGGGTAGATGATGTGGTAGAGACGTTGGGGACGAGGGAACGAGAGGTTAGGACCCATATAGAGATGACCAGGGTGGTCTTAGAAGAAGAAATTGTGGGGGCGCACCGGGAAATAGAAGGGGTGAAACAAAAGTTAGAGGAGGTAGAAGAAGGGGTGAGTGAAATTAAAAAGAGACGGAAGGAGACTAAAAAAGAAACAAGCGTTATGCCTAGGTCCCCCGTCGGTGAAGTGATGTGAGTTGACAAAGTGGCAGACGCAGAAAACATGCTATGATATGATATTTCGCCCACAAGGTTCAGACATACATGGAGGCGGCCATCTTGGATTATGACGTGGCGACCCAATTTTCAATAGCGTTCTTCCTTATGCCTAGATACAACCACACACCAGATTAGAAGTTGGTACTTCGCTTATTTTTCAAGATATTCCGCTCACAAGGTTCAGACATACATGGCGGCGGCCAGCTTGGATTTTGACGTGGCGACCAATTTTCAATAGCGTTCTTCCTTGTGCCTAGATACACCCAAACACCAGATTAGAAGTTGGTACTTTGTTAATTTTCCAAGATATTTCACTCACAAGGTTCAAACATATATATGGTGGCGGCCATCTTGGATTTTGATGTGCCGACCCAATTTTAAACAGCGTTCTTCCTTGTGCCTAGATACACCCACACACCAAATTAGAAGTTGGTACTTCGCTTATTTTTCAAGTTATTCATCTCACAAGGTTCAGACATACATGGCGGCGGTCATCTTGGATTTTGATGTGCCGACCCAATTTTAAACAGCGTTCTTCCTTGTGCCTAGATACACCCACACACCAGATTAGAAGTTGGTACTTCGCTTATTTTTCGAGATATTTCGCTCACAAGGTTCAGACATATATATGGTGGCGGCCATCTTGGATGTTGACGTGGCGACCCAATTTTCAATAGTGTTCTTCCTTATGCCGAGATACACCCACACACCAAATTAGAAGTTGGTACTTCGCTTATTTTTCAAGATATTCATCTCACAAGGTTCAGACATACATGGCGGTGGCCATCTTGGATTTTGATGTGCCGACCCAATTTTAAACAGCGTTCTTCCTTGTGCCTAGATACACCCACACACCAAATTAGAAGTTGGTACTTCGCTTATTTTTCAAGTTATTCATCTCACAAGGTTCAGACATACATGGCGGCGGTCATCTTGGATTTTGATGTGCCGACCCAATTTTAAACAGCGTTCTTCCTTGTGCCTAGATACACCCACACACCAGATTAGAAGTTGGTACTTCGCTTATTTTTCGAGATATTTCGCTCACAAGGTTCAGACATATATATGGTGGCGGCCATCTTGGATGTTGACGTGGCGACCCAATTTTCAATAGTGTTCTTCCTTATGCCGAGATACACCCACACACCAAATTAGAAGTTGGTACTTCGCTTATTTTTCAAGATATTCATCTCACAAGGTTCAGACATACATGGCGGTGGCCATCTTGGATTTTGACGTGGCGACCCAATTTTCAAAAGCCTTCTTCCTTATGCCTAGATACACCCACACCAGATTAGAAGTTGGTACTTCGCTTATTTTTCAAGATATTCAGCTCACAAGGTTCAGACATACATGGCATCAGACATACATGGCATCAGACATACATGGCGGCGGCCATCTTGGTTTTGACGTGGGTTGCACCCACACACCAAATTCGAATGCGGTCCTTCGTTTACGCATGCACGCACGCCCGCACGCACGCAGGCCCATACGCACGCCCGCACGCAAGCACGCACGCACTGACGGACGGACGGACACACGGATGGAGGGGAAAACCATAGTCCCCCTTTCGCTCCGCTGTGCGACGGGGGACAAAAACGAGGGTGGCGTCTAAGAGGGAAATAGAAGAGATGGGGGAGGACATAAGGTGTGGGTTGAGCGAAGACGTCACATTGGTACGCGACGAGGTAAAGCAGTGCGAGGAGCGCGTGGAGAGGGAGTTGAGGAAGAGTACGGCCAGATTGCATGGGGGTATAGAGGAATTGACGCGAGAGGTAGAGAAGCTGACAGTGGGACAGCAGGAATTGAGGGAGCAGGTGGGTAAGAACACGGACGTGATAGGGGGGCTGAAAGCAGCACAGAGGGAAACAAAGAAAGAATTGATAGCGACAAAGAAGGAATGTCAAATGGTACACGAGGGGCTGACAAAGAGGGTAGATGATGTGGTAGAGACGTTGGGGACGAGGGAACGAGAGGTTAGGACCCATATAGAGATGACCAGGGTGGTCTTAGAAGAAGAAATTGTGGGGGCGCACCGGGAAATAGAAGGGGTGAAACAAAAGTTAGAGGAGGTAGAAGAAGGGGTGAGTGAAATTAAAAAGAGACGGAAGGAGACTAAAAAAGAAACAAGCGTTATGCCTAGGTCCCCCGTCGGTGAAGTGATGTGAGTTGACAAAGTGGCAGACGCAGAAAACATGCTATGATATGATATTTCGCCCACAAGGTTCAGACATACATGGAGGCGGCCATCTTGGATTATGACGTGGCGACCCAATTTTCAATAGCGTTCTTCCTTATGCCTAGATACAACCACACACCAGATTAGAAGTTGGTACTTCGCTTATTTTTCAAGATATTCCGCTCACAAGGTTCAGACATACATGGCGGCGGCCAGCTTGGATTTTGACGTGGCGACCAATTTTCAATAGCGTTCTTCCTTGTGCCTAGATACACCCAAACACCAGATTAGAAGTTGGTACTTTGTTAATTTTCCAAGATATTTCACTCACAAGGTTCAAACATATATATGGTGGCGGCCATCTTGGAGTTTGACGTGGCGACCCAATTTACAATAGCGGTCTTCCTTATGCCAAGATACACCCACACACTGAATTAGAAGTTGGTACTTCGCTTATTTTTCAAGATATTCATCTCACAAGGTTCAGACATACATGGCATCAGACATACATGGCGGCGGCCATCTTGGATTTTGACGTGGGTTGCACCCGCACACCAAATTCGAATGCGGTCCTTCGCTTATGCATGCACGCACACACACACGCCCGCACGCACGCAAACACGCACGCCCGCACGCACACACGCACGGACGGACGGACGGACACACGGACGGAGGGGAAAACCATAGTCCCCTTTCGCACCGCTGTGCGACGGGGGACAATAAAAGAGGAGGTGATGGAATGTGTGCAAGGTCTGTGTTCACATCGTGATGACGTGCTTGCTAACCAAATAAAGAGTTTGCAGGTGGCGGAGGAGAAGCGAGGAAGAAGAAGCGCCGAGGTGAGTGGCGATATGGGCGGAAATGTGTATGATGCGAGGGGAGGTTCGACGAGCTTGGGGTTTGGAATAGACCCGGGCGTTCGTGAAAGGCCGAATGTAAGGTGTGCGACCGCCACAGAGGGCATGGAGAGAGAGTGTGCTTGGGTGTCCGACCATGGGGTGTGCGAGAGGTGTTTGTGAGCCGGGGTGTGCGAGTATGGAATGGGTAGCGGGTCGCGACGAGGCGGCTCAGGCATCGACACCGACCGGGGTAGTCTTTAGTCTTTAGAGGGACGGGGGACGCACGCGAGCCCCCAGGAGGTAGTGTACTACGGGGGCCCGAACGGTTCGGCCCCGCGTTAACCCCGCAGGGAGCGGCGCACCGGGTCCGGCGGCCATAAGGTTCCGCTCGCGCCGTATGACGGCAACAGCGATTTGAGGGCGTATCTGGTGCAATTCGACCATGTGTGTAGGGGTAACGGTTGGAAACCAGACGCAGGTGGGGTACACCTTGTGGCAGCACTGAGCGGTGCGGTGGCGGAGGTCCTGACTGCTTTACCACCGGGTGCTATCACCCTGTCGGATCTCCGCTCGGCCCTAATTAATCGTTTTGGTGTTGAACAGCTTAGCGAGCTTGTGAAAGCTCAGCTCACAGTGCGAAAGAGAAAACCCCAGGAGACCATCGGGGAATTAGTTTACGACATTCGCCGCGCAGTGGGGATAACGCATGCGGACATGGCCGCGACCTCCCAGGAAAGCTTGGTGCTGGACCATTTCATTTCATCCAGGCCTTCCCGGACCCCGAGCTTCGGCAACAGCTCACCATGTGGTGCCCGCGGACCTTGAGCCAGGCGGCCGACGCTGCGGCCCGTTGGGAAGCAGCGAGGCCCCTGGCCCGGTGGAGCGAGCGCCACGCAGTGGTGGTGAGACAGGTAGGGCCGTGGCTGGTGGCGGCCCCCTGAGAGGGTCCGCCCCCGGAAGGGGCCCTGAACTGGAAAACATGGTCCGAAGGCTGGTGGACCAGCGCCTAGCTGGATCTGGACCATGGCAGGCGGCTCCGGAGGTGGCACACGGTAGGCCACGATCAAGTGCCCCAATTCGGAACTATAGGGGGGGCAATTTGGAATTCCGGAGGCAAGCATCTTACCAGGTGAGGTGCTTTAATTGTAACCGGGTGGGTCACCGGGCGCGGGAGTGTCGAGCCCCGCGCTGGGACGGACCCCGGCAGCCGGGACCATCAACTCCGCCTCGTACGGGACGGACAAGCCGACCCCAGACACCCCCCGCCCCCCCCCCCCTGCCAGGGCCCGGGAAACTAATGTGTGCCGAGCATGCAGGGCCGCGTTCGGCAGTAGGGGGATGGAGAAGAGCCCTCATTGACGCGACAGGTCATCTATTGTGGCCAAATTGGTACAGGTAGTTTGACAATTCGGTGCAAAATTGCCGGCGTGGGGGTAGACGCCGTAGTGGACACAGGAGCTAGCGCCACGATCATCAGCCCTGTGATCCTTGATTCGAGTGCAGACGGCTGGGATAAAATCCAGCGTCTGGAAAATTATAGTTTGCAGTTGGCTACCGGGGTAACGGCCCCCATCATAGGGCGTGGTTTTGTAACCCTCAAGTTAGGGTCGGTAAAGAAGGAGATAGAAGTTTGGGTGGCGGAGGTGTGCGACCCATGCCTAATCGGGCTGGATCTGTTGACTGCCAGCGGTTGTAAAATCGATTTGTGCCGGGGGACCCTGCAAGTGGGAATAGATGAGCTGCCATTGGATGGGGTGAGCACGGCCGAGAGGACGGAGCTGGAGGCTTCTGAGGCCGTGACCATTCCCCCAAGGGCCGAGGCCATAGTGCCGGCCCAATGGCTAGCTCGCCCAACATGGCAGGAGTGCTGCGGCCTAGTCGAACCGGTGGCAGCGCAGTCCGTCCCGGGTTTAGTCGTGGGCCGCACCCTCGTAAAAACGGACGGGCCGGTGGTGGCCGTCCGAGTAATCAATGTTAGTACAGAACCACGCACTATAGGACGGGGCACGAAGATGGCCGGCTGCACCCCAGTTAATGAAGTCGTGCCAGTGAGGGACGAGAACGTCCAGCCGAGCCGGTCCCGGAGGGAGTCTTTAGACAGTACTAGGAATTGGCCCGATCCCATTTGTGAGATGGTAAACAGGAGTAGCGTATAGTTGGAGGAGACCCAGAGGGAGGCCTTACACAAATTAATTGAGACCCATTTGGACATCTTCTCCGTGTCCTCCGAGGATATTGGACGTACGGGCCTGGTGAAACATCAGATCCACACCGGTAAGGCCCGGCCTATTCGTCAGCCCGCCCGACGGCTCCCCTGGAGCAAGAGGGAGGAAGCTGATGAACAGGTAGAAAAGATGCTCAATGCAGGTATCATTGAGTCCTCGGGAAGTCCTTGGATGTCACCTGTTGTGTTGGTTAAAAAGAAAGATGGGACCACGCGTTTCTGCGTGGACTAGCGCCAGCTAAACAACGTGACACTCAAAGACTCGTATCCCCTGCCAAGAATTGACGATACCCTCGATGCCGTTGCGGGCTCAAATTGTTTCTCAACTTTGGACCTCAAGAGTGGGTATTGGCAGGTGGAGATGGATAGGGCAGGGAAGGAGAAAATGGCATTTTCCACAGGTAAGGGGCTGTATCAGTTCACTGTGATGCCGTTTGGTTTGTGTAACGCCCCCGCCACCTTTGAACGATTGATGGAGCATGTACTGGGCGGCATGCCATGGCAGTCATGCCTGGTGTACCTGGATGACGTCCTGGTGCATGCTAAAACATTTCCCCAAGCAATAGCTAATTTGGCCCAGGTGTTTGGGTGCCTCAGACAGGCAGGGTTGAAGTTGAGCCCGAGTAAGTGCACTTTGTTTGCCAAAGAGGTGGCCTATCTAGGTCATGTCATTGGTCGCGAGGGGGTAAAAACAGACCCAGGCAAAATTACAGCGGTAGAGGAGTGGCCCGCACCTCGTAACATTAAGGAGGTGCGGGGATTTTTGGGACTCTGCTCCTACTTCCGGCGTTTTGTGGCAAAATTTGCAGTTGGCCCGGCCCCTTCACCGGCTTACGGAGAAGAGGACAAGATTCAATTGGACAAGGGAGTGCCACGAGGCCTTCCTAGCATTGAAAGGGTGTTTGACATCCGCACCCATTCTAGCTTACCCCACTAGTGACGGGACATTTACCCTGAACACGGATGCAAGCGAGAAAGGATTGGGCACGGTTTTGTCCCAGATACAGGGGGGCGTGGAGAGAGTGATCGCGTATTATAGTCGGGCCATGAGTAGGCCCGAGCGAAAATATTGCGTCACTCGTAAAGAGTTATTGGCTCTGCTGGCTGCCATGAGCCATTTCCACTCGTACTTGTACGGGCGGAAATTTCTGGTTCGAACTGACCATTCCTCCCTGCAATGGCTCCTCCGGTTCAAGGAGCCGGAGGGCCAAATTGCAAGGTGGTTGGAAAAGTTGCAGCAGTACGATTTTAGTGTGACCCATCGGGCCGGGAAGGCCCATGGGAATGCCGATGCACTCTCTCGACGTCCTTGTTTGGGGGAAAATTGTAAATTTTGTGCGAGACACAAGGAGAGGGAGCAATTGACAGACTCTACCCCTACCCTCGTAGTCCGTGCAACCCGGGTGAGAGGGCCAATCTTGCCACTAACCGCCAATGAAGAATTTGGAACTTTGGCTTGGAGCACGGCCCAGCGGGAGGATCCCGTACTGGGACCGGTGTACGAATGGGTTCGATGAGGGAAAAGACCTAATGGGGAAGGGGTCACCCCACTCGGGGCGCCAACAAAGGCATATTGGGCTCAGTGGCAAACCCTGGAATTGAAAAGTAACATCTTGTACCGCAAATGGGTAGAGATTCCCTCTGAAAGAACTTTCTGGCTGGTGATAGTCCCAGAGAAATTTAAAAACACCATATTGCAGCAGGTGCATGGTACCTGCTCCGGCGGCCATTTGGGCAGGACAAAGACAACATCTCGGGTCCGTCGGAGATTCTATTGGGTAAATATGGGGCACGATATACAGGACTGGTGTCGGAGATGCGACGCCTGTACTGCTAAAAAGTGACCAGCACGGAGGATGAGGGCCCCCCTTCAATTACACCAGGTGGGGGCCCCCCTTGAGCGGGTGGCTATGGATATTCTAGGACCACTACCCCGCACCCGCCAAGGTAATAAGTACATCCTAGTTGTAATGGACTATTTCACCAAGTGGCCGGAGGCCTATGCAATCCCCAACCAAGAAGCCGGGGTGGTAGCACAGGCCTTCGTGGAAGGATTTGTATGTCGGCATGGGATTCCGGAGGAGCTGCACACCGGCCAGGGTCGAAAGTTTGAGAGTCAATTATTAAAAGATGTGTGCAGGCTCCTATCAATTAGAAAGACAAGAACAACGCCCTTGAGACCTCAATCTGACGGGATGGTGGAAAGGTTCAACCGAACCCTGGTTCAACAATTGGCGTTATTTACCACCACCCGTCAGGACGACTGGGACGAACATCTTCTGTATTTGTTAATGGCCTACCGAACTAGCCAGCACGGGGCCACCGCATGCAGTCCGGCATTGCTTATGTACGGGTGGGAATTGCGGGCTCCCGCCGACCTGCTATGCGGTCCCGTGCCAGAGACCTCTGATAGACCACCGGGGGAGGGCTATGCACGTCACCTGGAGGAAGGCATGGAGAGAGTCCATGCCTTCGCACGCTGCCAGCTTCAGCTGGCGGGTGCCAAGATGAAGTGCAGGTACGCCCAGTGGAGCCAGGGGAGTCAGTATTCTCCGGGGATGAAGATTTGGTTCTTCAATCCCCAGAGGCGGAAGGGCAGGTGTCCCAAACTCACCTCACCCTGGCAAGGCCCGGGGGTAGTCCTGGCACAAATTTGTGACGTGGTCATTAAGATAAAAATGGGGCCACGAGCCCTCCCTCGGATCGTCCATGCCGACCGGCTAAGACCCTACACCGGCGAGCAGGCGCCCTCATGGATCGCCTCAGCTTTAGAGGCCGAGGCAGGACCCAGTACCTCCAATGACGGGGGCTCACAGTGCAGAGGACTGGGAGGTGAAAGTGTTGGGGAATGGTGCCCGGTGTGGAGGGATGGTCGATTTACCATTCCTCACATTGTGGCTCATGAGCAAACGATTATGGGGTGGCAGTGTAAACTAGCCAAGGGCGGGCTAGGGTATTGTTAGGGATTAGAAGGATGACAGTAGGGACAAGATTTAAGTAGGGACATGGTACAGGTAGAGGGGATGTAGAGAGATTAGATGGATAATAATGACGAGAGTGTGCTTAGTGTAAGGGAAGACAGGGGAGCACGAGTATTAGGGGGAGAAGTAGTTAGTTAGATGATGCTGTGTGTGTGTGGTAGTGTGGATAAATTGTGTGTGTGGATGAGCTTGTGCAAATGAGGAATTGAATGAGAATCAGTGTGTGTGGATGAGCTTGAGCAAATCAGGAATTGAATGGGAATAACCAGAGGTGGTGTATTGAGGACGAATGGAGTGTGTTGAAGTGAATTGACTTGCATGGTGTGCAAGTGGGGAACAGGTATGAGAGCACAAGAGGTGTGCAAGAGAGCTTGGTGTGTGTCAGAATATTTGGTGTGGAATGCTTGGTGTGAAGTAAAAGGTGTGGAATGCATGGTGCGAAGGAGTGAATGGGGGAAGATGGACCCCTTCATGAATACCCGGGGAGGGTAGTTAAAGTCAGGTAGAGGGCTTCGGTAAATTATTGGATATTGACACCTGTGGTGCAGGTAGTGGCAAAGAAGTGCTTGGATGGGTGCATGAGTCTGTGGAATGGCTGGGCATGTGGGCTTTGTTGGTGCGTATGGTTATTGGGGCACTCTGCCACTGGTAGTCTGTCGGCCAGGTGAGGCCGCAGGTAGGCTCTGGGAGCCAGTCAGAGTTGTGTTCAATGGGGCCCGAGGATCCAGGAGAAGGACCCGGGTAGCCCAATGCCAGAGAGGGCATCAGGGGGTGAGAGAGCCAGGAGGGGCCTTCCCCAATTTAGGTAGTCGCAAGGAGCAAGGTAAGCTCGGGTGGCGACTTCAGTGGCGGAGGTGCGCAGGTAGGTAGACCTGCTAGTGGAGCCACATGACCCAGCCCCGAAAATGTGCAAAGGCACTGTGTGAAAAATTGTGGAGTGAGACCTAAATTCATGGGCACCGCAGAGTGGTCAATGGGAATTGGTTTTTCGAACCACATAGTTTAAAGACGCCGATTGACAGGGCATGACCCCGGGTAGTTTAAATGAGTTAATGTAACTAGAGTAGTTAGGATTTGAGGAAGTCCCTTCGCGCCATCCACATCCATTCACCAAGGTGACAAAGCTCCGCACCAGCACCAAGTGCAATGATTTGAGTGAGTGAGACGCATCTCGACGTGATGAGACAATGTGTTTGTTCCATCTCTTCCTTCCTGGGAGGGATTGGAAGACGAATTTGGACTAGAGGGGGATATGGGAGACAAGACGTAGAGACGGATTTGTAATTTGTAAATACAGGGAAGGGCGAGGGTAGTGTAAGCTGACATGGGGGGCGGGGGGGGAGGGGTATGAATGGTTAGGGACGAGCTTGCTCTGCTCGCTCTCCCGTGCCCCTCATGTTGCATTGCCTTGATTGATGTGTACCCTTGCGCCCTTTCCTTTGCTAACTGTGCTTTGTCTTCCTCCCCACCCATGGACCCATTTTGGAGGAGGAGTTGTGCAGCAACCTCGAACGGTGCGGCTGCACTTTGATACCCCTGTGCGGCTGCACCTGGCTACACATGTGCGGCTGCACATTGCTACACCCGTGCAGATGAACGGCGCGGTACTTTGCTGCCATACTCTTTATTATAACTTTGCTGCACATGCACAGACACTTTGCTGCACCACATTACACATGGACCACACGTTTTGTGGCCATACACTTTGCTGAGCAGTCATTTGCTGCAAACTCACCTCACATCTTCGGACCACGTATTTTGAGTGGCATCAATGTCACGCAGTTGGACCACATAGGGTTGGCCCTGCTGACAAATAAAAACGAACATGGGTTCTTGTACATTTTATTCTGGTGTGCCAGGAAAGAAGAACTAAGTTTTTATTGCACAAAGAAGATGAAGCAAGAAGAAGATGCGGCCCAGCAGCAAATGGTGAACTTTTTGAACTGTGCATTGATGAATGTGTTTTGGTGTATTGGTGCATTGCTGTGTTTTTTCTCCCCTCCAATCTTCTTTCCACAAAAAGAACAGGTCCTGGGTTATAGAAATGTAAATAATTTGGTTTTTGTGATTGTAAATAAGATGCTACCCACCGGCTTTATGTGTAGTTTGAGAATTAATTCCGCAATTTGGTTAGTTGTGGGTGTGGGTCTGTTAGTTAGTTACACAACGCAGTAGGTGGGACATATTTAGTGTTGTAAAACTGACACATACACGGGTTAGATTAAACGTTAGAGGGGAACCACATCTAAGTGTCACATGTCATTAAAAACTAGTCCCAAGTCTTGCTCAAAACCGGTCGTTCACACTTGTGTGGGTTCGACTCGGGGACGAGTCTGACGGGGGAGGGGGGCAGTGCTGCGGTTTTGAGATTGGTACAGTAAAGGTTAATAAAGGTTAAAGGTTTGCCCCCCATAGATAGTCACACGAGCAACACGTAGCCTCATTTGCAGTATAGTTATGTCTTAGTATATGTGAGAGTAGGCCCCTTCCAGTGTTAATCCTGCGTTGTTGTAAAGACAGGAGAATAGGTCCTACTCCGGAAAACAATTCCACCTCTTCAGGCTCGATCCAGTTTGTTAAGCATTGGTTGCTCACGAGTCGAGTTAACACGAGGTAGGCCTCGGCAGGTGGAGGAGGGTTAAGGTCGGCGCGGCAGCAGTGGGGACAGTAAGCATGAGTCACCAATCAGGGCTCACAGCGTGTGGCTGCAGCACAGCGTCACAAGGCGTGGTTGGGACATTCAATCTGGCTAAGGGCGTGGCAATAAAACCCTTTGCGCAAAGCCCCCACCTCAGTCCAGTTATGGGAGAGGCGCTCGTGAGTTGAGTAGAGTTGCGCGCAGTCCAGAGTTACGGGAGAGGTGCGCTGGAGTGACTTCTGAGTTCGGAGAAAGGAGACGCGCTTGAAGGGAATCACTCGCGCTGCATGAACTTGGTAACGAGAAATACGTGGGCGCAGCCAGGGCGGTTATAACGTACGCAGTTCGGCCAAAGCGAGTGAACGCGGCTGAATAACCACCAGCCACACAAAGTCCGCCTTCTACCGTTCGCCCCGAGATTACCCGCTTTTGTTCGAGCGACACGATAGGAATCCCTGCCTTCGCCTTCCTTCATATTCATGGCACGTGCCAGGGACCGTGGAGAGTGAGACGGAGCCGATCCTGGACGACCACCGCGGCGCTGGTGAACATCATCCTGCCCATCTGCAATCCCTGTGTGAGTGTGAGTGAGACGGGCCCGTTTGTCCTGGGGTATTAAGCATAAGACTGTCTAAGTTGCCCTGTGTCTCTTCGTCCTGAGCTGTAAATACGTGCATAATAATTAAACCTATTTGTTCTTCCTTTTCTTCTGTATTCGATCGTTCCCATGATTTCTCCATTGACTAAGCGTGGCACGAGTAAAACCACTTGAATTGGGTTCCATTATATATACCGGCGCGGATCACGTGTACGCAAACCGCTCGGCGTATCACCATCACACGTGGTTCATGCGAGGCTTATTTCCTCGCTTCCAGGGCAGTGCTAGTACTTAGGTACGAGCGAATTTGGTCCCGAAATCCTATTTGGCGCTGTCCGGAAGGGATGTAATAGGTCTCGGGTCGCGCCGGGTCAGTGAAGACAAGGGGATTAATCCCCACTTGATAAGGGGAGAAGGCCAGCGACAGATCCGCAACAATATATATATATATATATATATATATATATATATATATATATATATATATGAGTTTATGCTGGAACAGCAAGTCACTACGTCCTTGGACAACTCAGCGCCATCCCGACACACACCACTGTGTGTAATGGAATGAGATGTTTTTACAGTGGCCGGAGTGCAAATCCTGCCACCAACCTCCTTGAGAGAAGACCCAGTACCCTGGTACTCATTTCGCCGACCTCGGAAGGATGACAGACTGAGTGAACCCCAGCTGGTATTAATTCAACAGCTGAACGGACCTTTGGATCCCAAGCCCGCCGTCCTAACAATTTGGCCAACACCAGGTACACCTCTTTCAATCTCCAACTTCATTCCTGAAATTCCTAGTAGTGTTCATTTGCTTTATACCGTGTACCCCTCCCCCTCTTGTTTCCAGCTCCCTTCATTGTATGTTTTATGTGTCCATACATGTTGCATTGTTTCGTGTCTTAGCTCTTACACGAGCCTCGATTCTATACACAAAAACAAACAAATAAATTAATTAATAAAACAAGTCCAGTGAGCAGCTAATTTTTTTTTTAAAGAAAACAAGCGGTAACAGTAAGGACAAGGATCCCAAGAATCAAGCAACAGAATACAAGGTAACACTAAGGACAAGGATTTTTCAGAATCGTTGGAATCTCCTGCGATGAAGCCAACTCCGAGGGCCTTTCGCTGACTCACCGCAGGCAGGTTGGTGGATATTCTGTCTTCTACCGACTCCTCTCCGGCCTAGCTCCCCCATATCTGTCTGTGCTATGTCCGCCAAATATTCCTACAGGTCGCACAAGATCTGCCTGCAACCCTCTTCTGGTGAAACTGCCAAAATCAAGACTCTCTGCTCACCTTCACTCCTTCATTCCTCTTTTCTCCCGCCTCTGGAACAAACTCCCTCACTCTATTCAATCCCACAATTTGAAATTCCGACTTCCTTCCTGGATGTCCTAGCTGTGTCCACGTGTTTTTTTTTTACCTCTGCCAACCCCCCCCCCCCCCCCTTCCCATGCCTCCTCCCCCCCACAGATCTCCCGATGTCCCTGCTCTCGGCTGTTGTACTTGTGTGCTTCCCTCTCTCTCCCCATCTTGTCAACCTCTCCCTTTATCTTATGTTTTGTGTGTCCATTTGTTTTTTTGGTGATTAATATTAGCTCTAACACGAGCCTCGATCTTGTATACAAGAAAAAAGAAAAAGGAAGCGAGAATGGAACAAATACTTTGCTCAGTCAAGCTGAAGTGAAGTAAAGCAGGTAGTAGTTGTTCCGTGTCCTCGGGGTCTGATATGCAGCACATTTTTACATCCCTGTTGGGGTCGCTCAGCTGAGGAGCCTGGTGTGCTAATTGCACGCATTGACGGCACATGGCAGCGATTAGCATCCGGCTGGGCAAAGCGCGAGATGGGCTGGGGAAAATGGGGAAAGGGGGTAGGGATCGGGGAGCGAGGAGCGAGGGCCGGACAGCTGCTGCGACTGGAGCTGTGAGCAGAGGGCGATGAGATGAAGCGTCAATATTTTAAAAGCTTGTTAGTCGGAAACATGCGAGGAGCAAATAGAATCAGGTGTTCCGATGAAAAATGGAAAATGACGGCCGTAATTAAGGGAATTAATTGCGATAATGAAGCACGTGTTTGGAGGGAAAAGCAATATGGATTGAGGGAAAAAGTGGACTGCGTTTTACGTTGCGGGGTGTGCGCACCTTGTGCGCGATAAGCAGCCATGGGACACGACGTTTCACTCGCTGCCCCATCAATGGGAGTCAAAGTTTGCACAAATAATACCTGTGAGAGCTGCATGTGTTTCTAAGGCTCAAACGACTAAACTAATGCTGGAGCTTTTCCCAAAGATAGTTTCAGTGCTTCCAAAGATAACACTAGGTGGTTTGCCATTGCTTTCACGGTGGTAGTGAGAGAAGGATTTTTGAATTTTTTCAGGGTGGCAGCAATAACTAGCCTAATCCTCATGAAGGATACTGGAATATTTACGGTCCATCAACTAATATTGGCAGAGCGGACACCCGGCTTAAAGTAACTTCTGAGACACAGCGCACACATTGGTGAATCGCCCCGTCTGCAAAACACCAGGATGGGAGTTTATAGCTTGGTCTGGATTCGAACCCGGGCGAGACAGCTCAGAGCGCGAGTGCGCGTACATGAAGAATACCAGACCCGCATTTTAACACTCGCAGTAAAACCTCCAGTGTTCATTCGTTCCAATAGTGAGCGATCACATTTGTACTCATTTGGTATCAATGTTATGTAAATGAATCAAATGTACACATTGCAATTTGAAATAATAATATTTCTTTCTTTGACGTCTCATTCACTTGTTTGTGAGTGAAAGTTTTAAGGTTATCCGAGTTTAAATCATAACTTCCAAACACAAACATTCCTTTGAAAATCAGTGGGTTAATACATCAGAATTAAACAAGCGGGATAATCCAGGATGGTGTTTTAGATGTTTAAAAGAGCTTTCCACTCAAGCTAATGGAGATTTAGTGTGTGCACGTGCGCACACACACACACACACACACACACACACACACACACACACACACACACACACACACACACACACACACACACACACACACACACACACACACACACGCCCATTAAAAGCAAGTAATTTCTCTTTTAATCCGGTCTTTTCGCAATCATTCCCGACAAAGCAAAACAAACTTTATTCGATTCGGAAAGGTCAAATCTACCAGGTATTTATCGCGTGGAATAGTTATTCAGAAAATTGGCTTCGAACGACCTTGTTCCTCACTTTTAGAAAAGCCTCACACAACAAACCCGGTGCCTTGTCCAAGCAGACTCTCAGCACATGTACAAGAAGCATAACATTACAAAACACAAACAGCTGTTCGGCCCTTTAAGGGGGTTCATTGGTTTAGTCCAATTGATCGGAGCGGTCCGAACTAAGCCAACATTAGCTCAAGAGTTTGTCTGGATATTTTAAATCGCTTTGTAAATTAAGTAAAAAAGTAATCCAGGTAAAAAAAAAAAAATCCCAATTCCACACTGAAGTTGCACTTCATCATTATGGGAAGAATAATTTATTCATCATTATGGGAAGAAGTCACCATCGTCTAATCGGTTCAATTTCAATTATTGGAAGCAATAATCAATTATTGGAATTATTGGAATTGAGCAATGGAAGTTATTCAAAATGCGATGAAGAAGTGATGATTCTACCTCTCAAAATTCCCATAGGAGACTAAAATTTGAGGATAACTAAAATAAAAAATAAATAAATAAAACACCTGCCTTGCGCGGCCAATCAGAACACAGGTATCCGACGACGCTGGATGGAATGTGGCTAACTGTCGGGACAGCTGGTAAGGTGTTTATAGCCAGAGTTGGCCCGGTGTTTTTGGCTACCTGGGACCATGGAATTGTTACGTACTTCTTTGTTTAGCAAAGGAGTGGCCGCATAACGCAGGTTTTGCTGCATTTTCAACTTTAAGAGACCACGACACATTCCATGTAATGTTTTTTTTTTTTTTTTAGGTAAAAATAAAAGAACACGGCAGACCGAGCAAACAGCGCCTTACCATGCGCCACCCAGCCGTGCTTGCATTGGTCACACGTTCGGATGTGAATCTTGCCCGGCTGGAAGCATTCACAGGAACAGCTGACCAGGGTACAGCGGATGGCCTGGAGAAATCGGGGAGAAAAGATGACTTGGTAAACGGCACACTCAAGAAGGGCCACAAAATATAAAACAATGACACATAATGTCCGACAAGAAGGGCCACAAAATATAAAACAATGACACATAATGTCCGACAAGAAGGGCCACAAAATATAAAACAATGACAATGTCCGACAAGAAGGGCCACAACATATAAAACAATGACACACAATGTCCGACAAGAAGGGCCACAAAATATAAAACAATGACACAAAATGTCCGACAAGAAGGGCCACAAAATATAAAACAATGACACATAATGTCCGACAAGAAGGGCCACAACATATAAAAGAATGACACAATGTCCAACAAGAAGGGCCACAAAATATAAAACAATGACAATGTCCGACAAGAAGGGCCACAACAAATAAAACAATGACACAATGTCCGACAAGAAGGGCCACAACATATAAAACAATGACACATAATGTCCGACAAGAAGGGCCACAACATATAAAACAATGACACAATGTCCGACAAGAAGGGCCACAACATATAAAACAATGACACATAATGTCCGACAAGAAGGGCCACAAAATATAAAACAATGACAATGTCCGACAAGAAGGGCCACAACATATAAAAGAATGACACAATGTCCAACAAGAAGGGCCACAACATATAAAAGAATGACACAATGTCCAACAAGAAGGGCCACAAAATATAAAACAATGACACAATGTCCGACAAGAAGGGCCACAACATATAAAACAATGACACATAATGTCCGACAAGAAGGGCCACAAAATATAAAACAATGACAATGTCCGACAAGAAGGGCCACAACATATAAAAGAATGACACAATGTCCAACAAGAAGGGCCACAAAATATAAAACAATGACACATAATGTCCGACAAGAAGGGCCACAACAAATAAAACAATGACACAATGTCCGACAAGAAGGGCCACAACATATAAAACAATGACACATAATGTCCGACAAGAAGGGCCACAACATATAAAACAATGACACAATGTCCGACAAGAAGGGCCACAACATATAAAAGAATGACACATAATGTCCAACAAGAAGGGCCACAACATATAAAACAACGACACATGATGTCCGACTAGACCTTGACAGAGCTCCAAGGGAGATTTCCATAAAGCGATAATCACACATCACGAGAAAACAAGAAGTTGTTAAAGTGCGGTGCAGATCAAAACAAATAAGACTTCATCATTTTTTTAGACATTATCATTATTCATTATCATGAAACAATTAAATTATTAAATCATTATTATGAAATTATAATTTTAAAAATGTATTTAAAAAAATTAAAAATTGTAATTGTTTTTATTTATTGAATTATTATTTATTATTAAATTTATTTGTTATTTATTAATTTTATTATTTATTATTAAATTATTATTTATTATTACATTTATTTATTGTTATATTTATTATTTATGTCTTATTAAATTTACATTTTCAATTTTTAAATAAAAAATAAAAAAAATGTAAAATTAAAATTTATTATTAAATTATTAAATCATAAATTATTATTAAATCATTATTATTTATTATCATTAAATTTATTATTATTATATTCGACATTATTATTATCAGACATTAGATTTTAGACATTTATGAAGACATTAGTTTAGACAAAAACGTTTTCTTTTCTTTTTAAAGACTTTATTGCAAAACAAAACCTTTCAACCCTTTCGCACCTACAGGTGCAATGTGGTTACCTGCAGTCGTTTGAGAGCTGTATATTCAAGAACTTGTTTGTTCGGCCGGTTAATGCGCAAATGCCGCCAGCATGCCGGTTGTGGTTTGCATCTTCACAGTTAACAGCAGGAGAAGAATACAATACATTGGCAATTTCCTCTTTTGTCAAAGCACTCGGGTCAATATAACCACAATTTTACAATGTCCAAAGTACTCCGTGCAGAACAACCGGGACAAGAAGAAAAGAAGAAAGAAAGAAAAAAAAGAAGGAAACCAAAACAAATGAGGCAACCAAGCAAAGTCGTGTTATTAAAACCACAATTGTGGAAGCCATTCATTACATCCCAAGAGTAACCACAAGGAAGCCTTTGGAGTCCTCGTTTGTATCGGAGTCGAGCATTTCGCCCGTTTTATGGACTCGGGTGTCCACACAAGTTCCAGAGTATCACGTGACGTGTCAAATTACAATTGCGTTTTGACACGAGCGAGGTTTGTCCTCGTTACTCCACACCTGCACCTATGAGGCAATCATTTAAACCCACCGCGCGATCTATAAATCCACGGCGGCATCGAAGTAAATCCCTGGAGATCGAATTAAAGAAAGAAAGAGATTGCTGTAAGAGTTCCTAATGCTTTCTTCACTACAGTCTCGAATCATATGCACCGACAGACTTCAATCCATAAACATTTTTTTAAATAAAAAGAACACCTGTCACTACCTATCACTATTCAGCTCTACCGAATGTGTACATTATCAATAAAACTCGGGATTGCTTTACCTGGTCGGTGTTTCCACCTGAGCACGTGATTCACGAAAGTACAATGATGTTCACCAATATCCTCATCCAACATGAGATTGATGAATAAGCACCTGAGGTGAGCGCGAGATCATTGTTCAAATAAATAAATAAATAAACTTGTAGTCGCTGTATTTCCATAATGGACAAATACACACCTGACGTATCATACTCTGCGTTAGAGCTTTGGTTCTGTCGAAGCAGGTTATTGGCCTGTGGTCATGCCATCCCTCTCTCAGCAGTAGTTAGGCAGGAATTTGGAATTTGGCCAGGATGCTGGCGATAGCTCGCTTACTCTTCTTCCTTGCGGAACTTCGCAGACTCTCCAACACGGACCCAAAAGGTTACCTGCAGGAGTCACGAGACCACGTGGTGGCCTTTGGTTCAACTCGATATCAAATTATGTTGCTAAACAATCGGATTTTCTTCAAGGAGAAACGTCAACCACCAAAAAACGATAGAAAACCAAGTTACTTTACATGCTGGCAGGGGTCAGGTGACCAAGCATCCGATTAGGTACCTTGGGGAGTATGTAGTTCAACAAAGTGATGAAAGGTTTTGTTTTTGAATCATCACTATGTCCGTGACAAGGGATTCAGAGTGATATCGATACAAACAATCATGGTGGAGACATTTTGACAATTTCAAAGATGTGCGACAGCAATAGGTTGGTGAGAAACGGGTCACAGGTGAGACTGCAGGTATTTCGATTGGAAATCGGATTTCCGAGGACCTGCGAAGGTATTCCGAGCCGTTCAAGAAAACACGAACAATTACGAGAACAAACGTGACGCAGCACTTACACCATCCAACCTTATCACTCTGAATTGCTCATTTCCCAATCCCAATTCATAATGGGAAAAGCGTGCGCGGTGGAACCCTTACCAACGGAGGGAGATGTGGGGAAGAGAGGAATATGGGGAAAAAATAAATTAAATAATACCGACACGGACGAGTGGGGGAAAAAAAATTAAATAAGTCCGACACGGACGAGTGGGGAAAAATAAATTAAATAATACCGACAAGGACGAGTGGGAAAAAAAATTTAAATAATTCCGACACGGACGAGTGGGGAAAATTAAATTAAATAATTCCGCCACGGACGAGTGGGGAAAACTAAATTAAATAATTCCGACACGGACGAGTGGGGAAAAATAAATTAAATAATACCGACAAGGACGAGTGGGGAAAAAGAAATGAAATAATACCGACAAGGACGAGTGGGGAAAAAGAAATTAAATAATACCGACAAGGACGAGTGGGGAAAAATAAATTAAATAATACCGACAAGGACGAGTGGGAAAAAAAAAATTAAATAATTCCGACACGGACGAGTGGGGAAAAATAAATTAAATAATACCGACAAGGACGAGTGGGGAAAAATAAATTAAATAATACCGACAAGGATGAGTGTGGAAAAATAAATTAAATAATACCGACAAGGACGAGTGGGCAAAAATAAATTAAATAATACCGACAAGGACGAATGGGGGAAAAATTTAATTAAATAATTCTGACACGGAAGAGTGGGGAAAATTAAATTAAATAATTCCGACACGGACGAGTGAGGGAAAAATTTAATTAAATAATTCTGACACGGAAGAGTGGGGAAAATTTAATTAAATAATTCCGACACGGACGAGTGGGGAAAACTAAATTAAATAATTCCGACACGGACGAGAGACGAGGAATTGCGATCGACTGCGTGGTACCTCGGCCTTGGAGCGCGTTCATCTTGCGGACATCTTGCATCTCGGTCTCAAGCATGATGCCCAAATCCACCGCATTCGAGGACATTTGTGGCAGTGCAAGTGTCAGTAAATAAGGGAGTGGCACCAATTTGTCAGCATATGCCAATGCACTTCCTGACAAATTCCTGCGTTTCCATAAACCATAATTAATGGCAAAAGAGCGGCGGATTTACAGGTATACACCTTTCCCAAGGAGCACGACCATCATTTAGTGGAACAGGATGGCAGAGGGGCAGCCGAGGAAACAATCTCTTATAAAATTGGCAATTACTTGGAATTGGCCGAGCACCTGTAAAATTCCAGGCCCATTGATGTAATCCGTGCAGGTTTGTTCAAAGCGAAATAAACGACTCGTTCATTCCGTTTACCTTTTCCTTGGCAACTCCTGAAATTCAAACCCTTTCAAGTGTTGGCAATTTTAGGGAGACTCCATTTGCATCGGCCGAGTAGCGGCGTGATGGCGACGTTCAAATCAAAGGCGAATTTGAATCCTCTCGTGGATTTCTGAATTGCAGATCCTGGGAGGCAGGACTCCAGGTGTCCATCAAAAAATGAAATGTTTTCATATTTCGCCACCGCAGTAATGAGGCGTGTGGCAGCTTGCTCGGGCATTTGACACAAATTGACCTCAACTCCATCTTGAAGTTTCCCATTCGTGCATCAGTTTCCTGTCAAAGTGAATCCCGGTAGGAGCGGGTTTTTCCTGTGCTAACGGTGGTGGCAGAGCGAGATGTGGCACTACCTACTACCAACTACCAACCTGCACGGGGCGAAACGACCGCAGTCGATACCAGGCAGTACAATAGATGCACACCACACTACCTATACACCACCTACACATGTGCAGTACAATACATGCACACCACACTACCTATACACCACCTACATATGTGCAGTACAATACATGCACACCACACTACCTACACATACACCACCTACACAAATGCAGTACAATACATGCACACCACACTACCTATACACCACCTACACATGTGCAGTACAATACATCCACACCACACTACCTACATATACACCACCTACACATGTGCAGTACAATACATGCACACCACACTACCTACACATACACCACCTACACAAATGCAGTACAATACATGCATACCACACTACCTATACACCACCTACACATGTGCAGTACAATACATGCACACCACACTACCTACATATACACCACCTACAAATGTGCAGTACAATACATGCACACCACACTACCTATACACCACCTACACATGTGCAGTACAATACATGCACACCACACTACCTACATATACACCACCTACAAATGTGCAGTACAATACATATACACCACCTACACATGTGCAGTACAATACATGCACACAACACTACCTACCTATAAACCACCTACACATGTGTAGTACAATACATGCACACCACACTACCTACTACAAAACAATACACCACCTACACATGTGCAGTAAAATACATGCACACCACACTACCTACCTATACACCACCTACACATGTGCAGTAAAATACATGCACACCACACTACCTACCTATAAACCACCTACACAAATGCAGTACTATACATGCATACCACACTACCTACCTATACACCACCTACACATGTGTAGTACAATACATGCACACCACACTACCTACTACAAACCAATACACCACCTACACATGTGCAGTAAAATACATGCACACCACACTACCTACCTATACACCACATACCTACACATGTGCAGTAAAATAAATGCACACCACACTACCTATACACCACCTACACATGTGCAGTACAATACATGCACACCACACTACCTGCCTATACACCACCTACACATGTGCACATGCACACCACACTACCTACCTATACACCACCTACACATGTGCAGTACAATACATGCACACCACACTACCTACCTATACACCACCTACACATGTGTAGTACAATATATGCACACCACACTACCTACTACAAACCAATACACCACCTACACATGTGCAGTAAAATACATGCACACCACACTACATACCTATACACCACCTGCACATGTGCAGTAAAATACATGCACACCACACTACCTACCTATACACCACCTACACATGTGCAGTAAAATACATGCACACCACACTACATAACTATACACCACCTACACATGTGCAGTAAAATACATGCACACCACACTACCTACTAACAACCTATACACCACCTACACATGTGCAGTAAAATACATGCACACCACACTACCTACTAACAACCTATACACCACCTACACATCTTCCTCCCCCCCCCCCCCCCCCCCCCCCCCCCACCCCACCGTCACATCAATCTTGCACCCACCACATGGAGCACCCCAGGCAATGTAGCACTCTCACAACTCCCGCCTCCACCATCTCTCATCAACATCGGATGCATTCAGCACCTCAGCACCTCAACACCTCAACACGTCTCGTACGACAAGACCCAAGGAGGCATAAACCTCGTGCGAGTAGAGCTGCCTCCATAACACCTTGTGCACGTGCACAGCACATCCCGTCCTCCCCCTCCCCCATGGCAAACCAGCATCGGCAAGTCGTTCACACTCCCTGGCAGATTAACCATGTTCGGGGTCAACCATTAACAGGGACGTTCCGGGCAGGGATGGGTCGGGACACGCACGTTGTATCTACACCTTGTGCAGCATCGATGCTTCACCTGCTCCGAGCTTCGGTTATACGAGCGTGGCATTCCGAATAAAAGGGAATCAATGGTTCAATATTGTGCGTGCAGCAGAGGAAAAGGTGGTGGTGTGCGCAGAAAGGTGAATCGTGTTGGGGGTCGTGGGGGTCAAGTGTACAACAATGATAGTTATTCGGACAAAGTTGGACAAAAATGGAGGCGATTTTAAACAACTCAGGTGCATTTGGTCCTCAAAAAATGAACGTGAAAAGACTAAACGTAAGATTTAAATACTAAACTACCTGAGGGTTAAACTGGATGTTACGTTTAGAGGTTCGAGTTCGACAACACTGTCCGAAGCACAAGTTTTACAAAAATTGTCTTTGGAGGTTCGAGTTCGACAACACTGTCCGAAGTACAAGTTTTACAAAAATTGTCTTTAAAGGTTCGAGTTCGACAACACTGTCCGAATTATAAGTTTTACAAAAACTTGTCTTTAGAGGTTCGAGTTCGACAACACTGTCCGAAGTACAAGTTTTACAAAAATTGTCTTTAGAGGTTCGAGTTCGACAACACTGTCCGAATTACAAGTTTTACAAAAACTTGTCTTTAGAGGTTCGAGTTCGACAACACTGTCCGAAGTACAAGTTTTACAAAAATTGTCTTTGGAGGTTCGACTTCGACAACACTGTCCGAAGTACAAGTTTTACAAAAATTGTCTTTAGAGATTCGAGCCCGACAACACTGTCTGAAGTACAAGTTTTACAAAAATTGTCACAAGCACCTGAATTGTGATCTCAAGTTATCATTGTTTTCACAAAAGGTAAACACTTTCTTGTTTTAACTTCACTACTTGGTGAGAAAATGTAAAGGTGAAATCAAATCGTTTACAGGAATATACATTTAAACACCTGGATGCCCGAATTTGTTGATGAAACAGCCCAGGTGTGTTGGTATTGAAGAATTTTATCATGAATTGCAGAGAAAATCCAACCACCTGTTTCTGTCGCATAAACTTTGATTGACGTCGCTCAAGGTGTTCATGAAACGTTTGCTTAGACGGACAGACAGGTCACGTGGTTGGACGATGACGTATCCCCACTCAGGTATAATTGGCGGAGTGAAGGCCAAGTTTATGTTGTACCTTGGGATGGAAGAAGGGCCACAGGGGGTGAAGAATGCACCTGCACATGGGGAGCGCGCGGCTCGCAGGTGAAAACGAGCGGCTCAGAGCACGACCTGTACATTACACACTTTGAGGTTCGAGCTCAACAGGTAAGGACTGTATGAAGTATAAATATTAAAAGCAGCTTCACACAAATTATAAAAATCATCACAATGACCAGAAGTATGAACGGAGCAGGTGCGAATGAACACTTTGGAGCATGGCGGGGATTCTGAACCTGTGGCTCACAGGTGGAATGAGCACCTCAGCGAGCAGGAGGAGGTTGGAACCCGCGGCTCGCAGGTGGAAAGGAGCGGCTTGGGGCGCGGAAGGTGTTCGGAACTTGCGGCCGGCAGATGTAAACGAGCACGGGAGTACGAAAGGGCACGGATTGCACGGACGCAGGTGGTAATGAGCGAAGTGCTGGAAAGGGCTCTGAACATGCGGCTCACAAGTGTAAAGGAGGAAAGCGCAAGAGGGGCTCACAGGTGTAAAGGAGGGGCTCGTATTGTGCAGGTAGAAACGAGGGGCTCGGAGCATGGCCGCGATTACCCAGAATTACCGTGTAAAACAGAAATAAATAAACAAGGTGCATTTTCAGGTAAAGCAGAAGGGGATGTGCTTGGGCTCTGCGTACATGGTACCTGGGTGGTGTACGTGGACGAAGAATAAATAAATAAATAAACAAGGTGAATTTTCAGGTAAAGCAGAAGGGGATGTGCTTGGGCTCTGCGTACATGGTACCTGGGTGGTGTACGTGGACGGAGAATAAATAAATAAATAAACAAGGTGAATTTTCAGGTAAAGCAGAAGGGGATGTGCTTGGGCTCTGCGTACATGGTACCTGGGTGGTGTACGTGGACGGAGAATAAATAAATAAATAAACAAGGTGCATTTTCAGGTAAAGCAGAAGGGGATATGCTTGGGCTCTGCGTACATGGTACCTGGGTGGTGTACGTGGATGGAGAATAAATAAATAAATAAACAAGGTGCATTTTCAGGTAAAGCAGAAGGGGATGTGCTTGGGCTCTGCGTACATGGTACCTGGGTGGTGTACGTGGATGGAGAATAAATAAATAAATAAACAAGGTGCATTTCAGGTAAAGCAGAAGGTGATGTGCTTGGGCTCTGCGTACATGGTACCTGGGTGGTGTACGTGGATGGAGAATAAATAAATAAATAAACAAGGTGCATTTTCAGGTAAAGCAGAAGGGGATGTGCTTGGGCTCTGCGTACATGGTACCTGGGTGGTGTACGTGGACGGAGAATAAATAAATAAATAAACAAGGTGCATTTCAGGTGAAGCAGAAGTTGATGTGCTTGGGCTCTGCGTACATGGTACCTGGGTGGTGTACGTGGACGGAGAATAAATAAATAAATAAACAAGGTGCATTTTCAGGTAAAGCAGAAAGGGATGTGCTTGGGCTCTGCATACATGGTACCTGGGTGGTGTACGTGCACGGAGAATAAATAAATAAATAAATAAACAAGGTGCATTTTCAGGTAAAGCAGAAGGGGATGTGCTTGGGCTCTGCGTACATGGTACCTGGGTGGTGTACGTGCACGGAGAATAAATAAATAAATAAATAAACAAGGTGCATTTTCAGGTAAAGCAGAAGGGGATGTGCTTGGGCTCTGCGTACATGGTACCTCGGTGGTGTACGTGGATGGAGAATAAATAAATAAATTAACAAGGTGCATTTTCAGGTAAAGCAGAAGGTGATGTGCTTGGGCTCTGCGTACATGGTACCTCGGTGGTGTACGTGGACAGAGAATGAATAAATAAATAAATTAACAAGGTGCATTTTCAGGTAAAGCAGAAGGGGATGTGCTTGGGCTCTGCCGTACATGGTACCTGGGTGGTGTACGTGGATGGAGAATAAATAAATAAATAAACAAGGTGCATTTTCAGTTAAAGCAGAAGGTGATGTGCTTGGGCTCTGCGTACATGGTACCTCGGTGGTGTACGTGGACAGAGAATAAATAAATAATAAATAAATAAATCAAAACCAATAAAGATAGCTTATTAATAATCATTAACCTACTAAGAAGGGTGAACACATATGGTGTACCATACAGGGTGTACCTGAACCTGCAGACAAAATAAATAAATAAATAAATAAAAAATAAATAAAAATCAAAACCAATAAAGATAGCTTATTAATAATCATTAACCTACTAAGAAGGGTGAACACATGCAGTGTACTATACAAGGTGTACCTGAACATGCAGACAAAAAAAATAAAATAATGATAATATTAATAATAATAATAAATAAAAATCAAAACCAATAAAGATAGGTGATTAATAATCATTAAGCTACGGAGAAGGGTGAACACATGCGGTGTACCATACAGGGTGTACCTGAACCTGCAGACAAAATAATAATAATAATAATAATAATAATAAATAAATAAAATAAATAAAAAACAATGAAGAAGACCAGGAAATATCAAACTAAACATGAAAGTTATTTCCAAATTCCCACCCGGGGATGTCTCCCGCTGTTCCACAGAAAAATCCTAAATGTACATACAATAATCATGGGCACCCAACATGCCCCATCATGGGCACCCAACACGCCCCATCATGGGCACCCAACACGCCCCATCATGGGCACCCAACACGCCCCATCATGGGCACCCAACACGCCCCATCATGGGCACCCAACACGCCCCATCATGGGCACCCAACACGCCCCATCATGGGCACCCAACACGCCCCATAATGGGCACCCAACACGCCCCATCATGGGCACCCAACACGCCCCATAATGGACACCCAACACGCCCCATCATGGGCACCCAACACGCCCCATCATTGGCACCCAACACGCCCCATCATGGGCACCCAACACGCCCCATCATGGGCACCCAACACGCCCCATCATGGGCACCCAACACGCCCCATCATGGGCAGCCAACACGCCCCATCATGGGCACCCAACACGGCCCATCATGGGCACCCAACATGGCCCATCATGGGCACCCAACACGGCCCATCATGGGCACCCAGCACGGCCCATCATGGGCACCAAACACGCCCCATCATGGGCACCCTACACGTCCCATCATGGGCACCCTACACGTCCCATCATGGGCACCCAACACGCCCCATCATGGGCACCCAACACGCCCCATCATGGGCACCCAACATGGCCCATCATGGGCACCCAACACGGCCCATCATGGGCACCCAGCACGGCCCATCATGGGCACCCAGCACGGCCCATCATGGGCACCCTACACGTCCCATCATGGGCACCCTACACGTCCCATCATGGGCACCCTACACGTCCCATCATGGGCACCCTACACGCCCCATCATGGGTACCCTACACGCCCCATCATGGGCACCCTACACGCCCCATCATGGGCACCCTACACGCCCCATCATGGGCACCCTACACGCCCCATCATGGGCACCCTACACGCCCCATCATGGGCACCCTACACGCCCCATCATGGGCACCCTACACGCCCCATCATGGGCACCCTACACGCCTCATCATGGGCACCCTACACGTCCCATCATGGGCACCCTACACGTCCCATCATGGGCACCCTACACGCCCCATTGTGCATTAACAACCTTCATTATACACACATCAACGGGGCGTTCTTGGCGGGGATCGAATGCTAATTACTCCTGACTTCAAAATATTAGCTTTGCATGATGCGGGTTCGTAATGGCGCGAAACGAACCCAAATACGGAGCAACAATACTCATTAAGCAGTCGCACAAAGCACATTCATTATCCTGAAATAACGTGTGCACCTCCACATCGTTCATTAAACGGATCCTTCACCTCCTCAAGGAGCGCGTGACCTCGCGACCCCTCAGATTCCAACATGGCGTCCGTCGTGAGCCTCCACCGCCCCGTTATGGAGCAACATTCCCAGATCCAGTCAGTTTTGGTCTCTCCTGCAGAAATGATAATATTTCTGCAGAAACCTTTACAACTTTACGACTCGGGATTCAAGAGGTTTTGCACCCAAGGTGCCAGGTGAGCGTATCGATATGGGGACGTGACGTCACAAAGGGAACCGGGGCGTCCACCATTTGCCGACGGATTGTGTTCCCAGATCAAAAACAAAGGTCAAGCGTCTGTTCGTCGGCGAGCGGTCACAGGTATTATGAAACACCGGCCAAGCCGGTGTCACCTTCACTCGCTGGAGCTAATGCCCGGTGGACCAGCACCTGATGAGACGTGGTGGCGCGCGCTCATCAACATGGCGGACGCAGTGTCTCCTGCATTCAAACGGCAAATTAGAACCCCCAATTAGAAAATTCTTGTCTGCCGCTTGTCTCTTCCAATATCAAAAAGCTCGACTGGTGTCGGTAATTGAGGGAATTAATTAAGCTACTTTTCAATTTTCACCCGGTTCTGCCACCAGGAGAAGTCCCGCTTGTGGGTGCAAAGCCGCGAGAACCGCGTGGAGCCGCGCTTGTGGCAATTACTCTCATTAAGGGAAAGATGTTCTGCTTAATAGGATTATTTCGACAGCCTCCAATTAACAGCCTTCCCGCCAAGCCGTGTCACTCTGGCGGAGTCGGTGCGAACAAATCAGAAAGCTTTGAACTGAAGACTTTGCCTGGAACTGCGATCCTGCGGGAACCGAGATCTGAAGCTCAAGGAGAAAAGCAACTTGGGTTTGGGAGGGAACGAGTGCAGAGGGAGGGAGACGGGGGTTGAGAGAGACACAGGGGAGAGGGAAAGCAGGGGGGAGAGGAGGAGCAGGAGGGGGAGCGAGGAGGAGAGGGGGAGCAGGAGGGGGAGCGAGGAGGAGAGGGGGAGCAGGAGGGGGAGCGAGGAGGGGAGGGGGAGCAGGGGGGATCAGGGGCGAAAGGGGGGAGCAGGGGGGAATTGGGGGGAGCAAGAGGGAGGGGGGGACAGGGGGAGCAGGGGGGAGGGGTGAGCAGGGGTAAGGGAGGGAGCAGGGGGAAGGGGTTGAGCAGGGGGAGGGGTGAGCAGGGGCGAGGAGGGAAGCAGGGGCAAGGAGGGAAGCAGGGGGAGGGGGGAAGCAGGGGGAGGGGGGAAGCAGGGAGAGGGAGGAAGCAGGGGGAGGGGGGAAGCAGGGGGAGGGGGAAGCAGGGGGGGAGAGAAGAAGCAGGGGGGGGGGGAGAAGAAGCAGGGGGGGGGAGAGAAGAAGCAGGGGGGGGGGAGAGAAGAAGCAGGGGGGGGGGGAGAGAAGAAGCAGGGGGGGGAGAGAAGAAGCAGGGGGGGAGAGAAGAAGCAGGGCGGAGAGGGACACAGGGGAGAGGGGGACAGGGGGAGTAGGGGGGGAGAGGGGAAGCAGGGGGGAGCAGGCCATGTGAACACGTCACCGGGGCTTTGCCCTTCTTCATCGGAATTCTTTCTCCTCTTCGTCCCACTACCTCTCCCGAGACCTCTCTTTCCTTTCAGTGCCTCTTCCCGGAGACCATCAAACGGAACCTCTTTCTTGCCCTTCAGAGCCCCTTCACTGCCTTCCCTCTCCTTAAATCCCCATCTCATAGCCGCTTCCAACACCTCCCACCCACTTCTCTCTGGTCACCACAGGCCCGCCCGGCGCAAGCATATCAATCAGAACCAGATGCTCTCTGGTCTGACCAGGCCGAGGCACGCCGTGCTCTGTCCCCGTGGGCCCCTCTCCTCTCCCCCTCTACCACCCCCCCCTCCTCAAATTCCTACCCTCCCGCCATATGCTCAACCAGTCCGGTTTGGTGGCGCCCCACAGTGCTCGCGGAGCGACCCTCATGGTCATCTGTTGGGGTGATAATGTACACGTACCGGCTATAAGCTTACCAAGGTAGAAAAAGGTAAACGTAGCCCTATAAATAAACAGGTAAACCGTGAATACAAAGTGCAAAGAGGAGAAGTGAAGCAGGGACTAAGCCCAAATACACAGCGGTCCCGGTGCATTCCTGCCGCCTGGCCGGCGGCCATCGCATGTAGCGAGCGACCCCTCGTTTCTTCCCACCTGATGGCCAGATGTGCACCGTGGCCACTCGCACTGTAGTCCCTCCCCGTCAGGAGCGCAATTTTGCTGCCACCGGCTAACTCGCCACAGCTGCACGCGAGCTCTGATCTACCTGACACCGCCGGGAGACAAATGAAGGCCGCGCCGATGCTGCCCGGCCAAGAACCACACGCCCCGCCGCTATCCAGCCTCCCGATGCGATCCGGGCAGGGGTAGACCCTCCCTCGATCCCAACACCCCCGACCACCCCACTGCATGCGGATCGGCATGCTACGGCAAATGGGGGGCAGAGGGGACGCCATGGGGTCCAGCCCTGGAACCTGGTGAAGGTGCACCGGCGTGGGGTTGACGAGCGACGGTCATGAGAGCTGCGAGTCCGCACATCTGAACTCAGAAACCATTCAAACTCGTGCTGGCAAAATAAACTTCACAAACCGGTGAAGGGCACAACCTGTGAAACAATGATGGGTCTTAATATGCACAATGTGTGGTACAATGAGTGGTTTCAAACAATACGATAATGTGAAATATATACAAGGTGTGCTTTCCAATGGCATACCCTGTGTGACCTATAATGTGGTTTTCATCACGATGCACAATGTGCAGTACAATTAGTGGTTTAAAATAATGATTGGTACAATGAGTGGTTTAACACAATGTGTGGTTTTAAACAATGTGTGGGACAGGGTGGTTTAAAACTACGAGTGCTACAATCAAGTCGTTTTAAATAGTGAGTGTTTAAACACAACGTGCAGTACAATTAGTGTTTCTTTTTTAATGTCTGATACAATTAGTGGTTTCAAACAATGTGTGGTTTCAAACAATGTGTGGTTTCAAACAATGTGTGGTTTCAAACAATGTGTGGTTTCAAACAATGTGTGGTTTCAAACAATGTGTGGTTTCAAACAATGTGTGGTTTCAAACAAAGTGTGGTTTCAAACAATGTGTGGTTTCAAACAATGTGTGGTTTCAAACAATGTGTGGTTTCAAACAATGTGTGGTTTCAAACAATGTGTGGTTTCAAACAATGTGTGGTTTCAAACAATGTGTGGTTTCAAACAATGTGTGGTTTCAAACAATGTGTGGTTTCAAACAATGTGTGGTTTCAAACAATGTGTGGTTTCAAACAAAGTGTGGTTTCAAACAATGTGTGGTTTCAAACAATGTGTGGTTTCAAACAATGTGTGGTTTCAAACAATGTGTGGTTTCAAACAAAGTGTGGTTTCAAACAATGTGTGGTTTCAAACAATGTGTGGTTTCAAACAACGTGCGGTTTCAAACAACGTGCGGTTTAAAAAAACGTGCGGTTTTAAAAAACGTGTGGTTTCAAACAACGTGCGGATTCAAACAACGTGTCGTTTCAAACAACGTGTCGTTTCAAACAACGTGTGGTTTCAAACAACGTGTCGTTTCAAACAACGTGTCGTTTCAAACAACGTGTCGTTTCAAACAACGTGTCGTTTCAAACAACGTGTCGTTTCAAACAAAGTGTGGTTTCAAACAATGTGTGGTTTCAAACAATGTGTGGTTTCAAACAATGTGTGGTTTCAAACAATGTGTGGTTTCAAACAATGTGTGGTTTCAAACAATGTGTGGTTTCAAACAACGTGTCGTTTCAAACAACGTGTCGTTTCAAACAACGTGTCGTTTCAAACAACGTGACGTTTCAAACTACATGTGGTTTCAAACAACGTGTCGTTTCAAACTACATGTGGTTTCAAACAACGTGTGGTTTCAAACAACGTGTGGTTTCAAACATTGTGTGGTTTGAAACAATGTGTGGTTTAAAACAATGTGCGGTTCCAGGGACTGTGCGGTTTCAGAGAATGTGCGGTTTCAGAGAATGTGCGGTTTCAGAGAATGTGCGGTTTCAGGGAACGTGCGGTTTCAGAGAACGTGCGGTTTCAGGGAACGTGCGGTTTCAGGGAACGTGCGGTTTCAGGGAACGTGCGGTTTCAGGGAACGTGCGGTTTCAGGGAACGTGCGGTTTCAGGGAACGTGCGGTTTCAGGGAACGTGCGGTTTCAGGGAACGTGCGGTTTCAGGGAACGTGCGGTTTCAGGGAACGTGCGGTTTCAGGGAATGTGCGGTTTCAGGCAATGTGCGGTTTCAGGGAAGGTGCGGTTTCAGGGAAGGTGCGGTTTCAGGGAAGGTGCGGTTTCAGGGAATGTGCGGTTTCAGGGAATGTGTGGTTTTAAACAGTGTGCGGTTTTAAACAGTGTGTGGTTTTAAACAACGTGTGGTTTTAAACAACGTGTGGTTTTAAACAAGGTGTGGTTTTAAACAACGTGTGGTTTTAAACAACATGTGGTGTTAAACAACGTTCGGTTTTAAACAATGGGTGTTTTTAAACAATGGGTGTTTTTAAACAATGTGTGTTTTTAAACAACGTGCAGTATCAAACAATGTGCAGTTTCAAACAGTGTGTGGTTTCAAACAATGTGCGGTTTCAAACAACGTGCGGTTTCAAACAACGTGCGGTTTCAAACAACGTGCGGTTTCAAACAACGTGCGGTTTCAAACAACGTGCGGTTTCAAACAACGTGCGGTTTCAAACAACGTGCGGTTTCAAACAACGTTGGTTTCAAACAACGTGCAGTTCCAAACAACGTGCGGTTCCAAACAACGTGCGGTTCCAAACAACGTGCGGTTTCAAACAATGTGCTGTTTCAGGGAATGTGCTGTTTTAGGGAATGTGTGGTTTCAGGGAATGTGTGGTTTCAGGGAATGTGCAGTTTCAAAGAATGTATGGTTTCAGGGAATGTGCGGTTTCAAACAATGTGTGGTTTCAAAAAATGTGCGGTTTCAAACAAAGTGCTGTTATCGTTAATGTGTGGTTTCAGGGAATGTGCGGTTTCAGGGAATGTGCGGTTTCAGGGAATGTGCAGTTTCAGGGAATGTGTGGTTTTAAACAATGTGCGGTTTTAACCAATGTGTGGTTTTAAACAAAGTGTGGTTTTAAACAACGTGTGGTTTTAAACAACGTGTGGTTTTAAACAACGTGTGGTTTTAAACAACGTGTGGTTTTAGACAACGTGAGTTTAAACAACGTGTGGTTTTAAACAATGTGTTTTTAAACAACGTGTGGTTTTGCACGACGTGTGGTTTTAAACAATGTGGTTTTAAAGAACATGTGTTTTTAAACAACGTGTGTTTTTAAACAACGTGTGTTTTTAAACAACGTGTGGTTTTAAACAACATGTGGTTTTAAACAACGTGTAGTTTTAAACAACGTGTGGGTTTAAACAACGTGTGGTTTTAAACAACGTGTGGTTTTAAACAACGTGTGGTTTTAAACAACGTGTGGTTTTAAACAACGTGCAGTTTTAAACAATGTGCAGTTTCAACCAATGTGCTGTTTTAGGGAATGTGTGGTTTCAGGGAATGTGCGGTTTCAGGGAATGTGCGGTTTCCGGGAATGTGCGGTTTCAGGGAATGTGCGGTTTCAGGGAATGTGCGGTTTCAGGGAATGTGCGGTTTCAGGGAATGTGCGGTTTCAGGGAATGTGCGGTTTCAGGGAATGTGCGGTTTCAGGGAATGTGCGGTTTCAGGGAATGTGCGGTTTCAGGGAATGTGCAGTTTCAGGGAATGTGCGGTTTCAAACAATGTGTGGTTTTAAAAAATGTGCGGTTTCAAACAATGTGCTGTTTTCGGTAATGTGTGGTTTCAGGGAATGTGCGGTTTCAGGGAATGTGCGGTTTCAGGGAATGTGCGGTTTCAGGGAATGTGCGGTTTCAGGGAATGTGCGGTTTCAGGGAATGTGCGGTTTCAGGGAATGTGCGGTTTCAGGGAATGTGCAGTTTCAAACAATGTGCGGTTTCAAACAATGTGCGGTTTCAAACAATGTGCGGTTTCAAACAATGTGCGATTTTAAACAATGTGCGGTTTTAAACAATGTGCGGTTTTAAACAACGTGTGGTTTTAAACAACGTGTGGTTTTAAACAACGTGTGGTTTTAAACAACATGTCGTTTTAAACAACGTGTGGGTTTAAACAATGTGTGTTTTTAAACAATGTGTTTTTAAACAATGTGCGGTTTCAAACAATGTGCTGTTTCAGGGAATGTGCTGTTTTAGGGAATGTGTGGTTTCAGGGAATGTGCAGTTTCAAGGAATGTACGGTTTCAGGGAATGTGCGGTTTCAAACAATGTGTGGTTTCAAAAAATGTGCGGTTTCAAACAATGTGCTGTTTTCCTTAATGTGTGGTTTCAGGGAATGTGCGGTTTCAGGGAATGTGCGGTTTCAGGGAATGTGCGGTTTCAGGGAATGTGCGGTTTCAGGGAATGTGCGGTTTCAGGGAATGTGCGGTTTCAGGGAATGTGTGGTTTTAAACAATGTGCAGTTTTAACCAACGTGTGGTTTTAAACAAAGTGTGGTTTTAAACAACGTGTGGTTTTACACAACGTGTGGGTTTAAACAATGTGTGGTTTTAAACAATGTGTTTTTAAACAATGTGTGTTTTTAAACAACGTGTGTTTTTAAACAACGTGTGGTTTTAAACAACGTGTGGTTTTAAACAACGTGTGGTTTTAAACAACGTGTGGTTTTGAACAATGTGTAGTTTTAAACAACGTGTGGGTTTAAACAACGTGTGGTTTTAAACAACGTGTGGTTTTAAACAACGTGTGGTTTTAAACAACGTGCGGTTTTAAACAATGTGCGGTTTCAAACAACGTGCTGTTTTGGGGAATGTGTGGTTGCAGGGAATGTGCAGTTTCAGGGAATGTGCGGTTTCAGGGAATGTGTGGTTTCAGGGAATGTGCGGTTTCAAACAATGTGTGGTTTCAAAAAATGTGCGGTTTCAAACAATGTGCTGTTTTCAGTAATGTGTGGTTTCAGGGAATGTGCGGTTTCAGGGAATGTGCTGTTTCAAACAATGTGCGGTTTCAAACAATGTGCGGTTTTAAACAATGTGCGGTTTTAACCAATGTGTGGTTTTAAACAACGTGTGGTTTTAAACAACGTGTGGTTTTAAACAACGTGTGGTTTTAAACAACGTGTGGTTTTAAACAAAGTGTGGTTTTAAACAAAGTGTGGTTTTAAACAACGTGTGGTTTTAAACAACGTGTGGGTTTAAACAACGTGTGGTTTTAAACAACGTGCGGTTTTAAACAATGTGCGGTTTCAAACAATGTGCTGTTTTAGGGAATGTGTGGTTTCAGGGAATGTGCAGTTTCAAGGAATGTACGGTTTCAGGGAATGTGCGGTTTCAGGGACGGTGCGGTTTCAGGGAATGTGCGGTTTCAAACAATGTGTGGTTTCAAAAAATGTGCGGTTTCAAACAATGTGCTGTTTTCAGTAATGTGTGGTTTCAGGGAATGTGCGGTTTCAGGGAATGTGCGATTTCAAACAATGTGCGGTTTCAAACAAGGTGCGGTTTCAAACAATGTGCGGTTTTAAACAATGTGCGGTTTTAACCAACGTGTGGTTTTAAACAACGTGTGGTTTTAAACGTGTGTTTTTAAACAACGTGTGGTTTTAAACAACGTGTGGTTTTAAACAACGTGTGGTTTTAAACAACGTGTGGTTTTAAACAACGAGTGGGTTTAAACAACGAGTGGGTTTAAACAATGTGTGGTTTTAAACAACGTGTGGTTTTAAACAACATGTGGTTTTAAACAACGTTCGGTTTTAAACATTGTGTGGTTTTATACAATTTTTTTAACATTGTGTGGTTTAAAACAATTTTTTAAACAATGTGTAATTTTAAACAACGTGTGGTTTTCAACAATGTGTGGTTTTAAACAATGTGTGGTTTTAAACAACGTGTGGTTTTCAACAATGTGTGGTTTTCAACAATGTGTGGTTTTAAACAATGTGTGGTTTTAAACAATGTGTGGTTTTAAACAATGTGTGGTTTTAAACAATGTGTGGTTATAAACAATGTGTGGTTATAAACAACGTGTGATTTTCAATAATGTGCGGTTTTAAACAATGTGTGGTTTTAAACAATGTGTGGTTATAAACAACGTGTGATTTTCAACAATGTGTGGTTTTAAACAATGTGCGGTTTTAAACAATGTGCGGTTTTAAACAATGTGTGGTTATAAACGTGTGATTTTAAACAATGTGTGGGTTTAAACAACGTGTGGTTTTAAACAACGTGTGGTTTTAAACAATGTGTGGTTTTAAACAGCGTGTGGTTATAAACAACGTGTGATTTTCAACAACGTGCGGTTTTAAACAATGTGCGGTTTTAAACAATGTGCAGGTTTAAACAATGTGTGGTTATAAACGTGTGATTTTAAACAATGTGTGGTTTTAAACAACGTGTGGTTTTAAACAATGTGTGGTTTTAAACAACGTGTGGTTATAAACAACGTGTGATTTTCAACAACGTACGGTTTTAAACAATGTGCGGTTTTAAACAATGTGTGGTTATAAACGTGTGATTTTAAACAATGAGTGGGTTTAAACAACGTGTGGTTTTAAACAACGTGTGGTTTTAAACAATGTGTGGTTTTCAACAATGTGCGGTTTCAAACAATGCCATGAAAGCCACACAGTGATACGAGAATCTAAGCAGAGACATTCGCACGGTAAATTAAAACGCGATCACTTTGCGACGCATTTTTCCTGCAAATCGCAGCTGTTTTCAGACCTCATTTCACGTGGTTAAATTCCGAGCATCAAAGGTTATAACCGCTTTAACCGCATTAACCGCGGAGGCGAAACGGCGAATCGAAGAACAAACTTTCCGGAGCGGAAATTCCAACCAACTCGAGTTTTAAAAGTTATTAACAACGGGCCCCAGAACGGGCATAGCGACCGCGTTCTCAGCTCATCGACTCTCGAGTTACCTGTAGTGGAAATAGGTAATTAACGTCTCCACGAGGTCTCCAAAACGTCCATACGAAGGTTTCTTTACACGCGGAACGTCGTCCGAAAACGTGTCGGGGCGACCAGGAGATCCGAGGGTACAGAGTACAGAGTGCAGGTATACAGGTAAGCTATGTGAGGTATATAGGGGTGTCAGGGTTAGGGTAGGGACAAAACCGAACCGACCAGTTTGAACCCCAATCGAGATCAATCAAAGCAAAGGACGCAGGTCAGAGCTACATGCATCGTCATAGTGTGAAGACCCCGGTGGGGAAAAATGGGCGCAAGACGGCGCGGCTCGGGTGTCGGACAAGAGGAAAGAGGAGCTCACGCTGTTGATGATGGACGACATGGTCGAGAAGTTTGGGCGACGAGGTCGGAGGAAGCGCTTAAGGAGGTGGCGGCCCTCGTCGCGCGGCCATCGGGTGGACCCGCTCACCGGAGGCCGCCGCGCACTCGCCCGACCTGTGGCGTGTGAAAAAGAAAGGGAGAGTTCGTTCGTTCGCTCTGACTCACTCAAGCCTCCGTCCCGACCGCCGCCTCTCCATCTCTCCGCTCCAGATCAATAGACCATTCTTCCCGCGCACTCCGCGGCCTCTGGGGGCCTGATTACCCCAGAAGCCATGGGCTGGCGGGGCTCAAGCCAACAGCAGCAAGTTTCGCGCTCGTTCTATCCTCGCTTCGTGTGCCCAGTCGGTTTGATCGTGTTCCCGCCGAGGCCCGAGACTCTGAGTCCCACAAATTACTCCGCACTCACTCACACTCTCACACACTCGCACACACACTCCCTCCCTCCCTCTCAGCTCCCTTGCACACCAAGCTGGAGCGGCAACGATTGTTTTTTTTTTCTTTCCTCATCCACCTAGCTCCTTCGCCCTCCTCCTTCTCCCCCTTTGCCCCCCTCCACTATAAGTTATGAGCACGTTACGGCCGCCACATGCCTGGGGTCTTAGCAAGAGCAACTCGAGGAACGAACGTCATGTCGGCCTGAAATCCCGAAATGAGTTCGAATCGAAAAGGAATCTTCGTGGTGACACCAACCGAGGACAGAGCGGGAAACTTGCTAAACTACCCCGAGAAAGAGGGGTCTGCACCCCCTCGATATCACCAGAAGAAAAAAGGGGATTGCACCCCCTCAATATTAGAGGGGAAAAAGGGGTCTGCACCCACTCGATATCACCAGAAGGAAAAAGGGGACTGCACCCCCTCAATATTAGAGGGGAAAAAGGGGTCTGCACCCCCTCGATATCACCAGAAGAAAAAAGGGGTCTGCACCTCCTCGATATTACCAGAGGGCAAAAGGGGTATGCACCCCCTCTATATTACCAGAGTGCAAAAGGAGTCTGCACCCCCTCGATATCACCAGAGGGCAAAAGGGGTATGCACCCCCTCTATATTACCAGAGTGCAAAAGGGGTATGCACCCCCTCTATATTACCAGAGTGCAAAAGGGGTATGCACCCCCTCTATATTACCAGAGTGCAAAAGGGGTATGCACCCCCTCTATATTACCAGAGTGCAAAAGGGGTCTGCACCCACCCCCTCGATATTACCAGAGGGCAAAAGGAGTCTGCAGCCCCTCGATATAACCAGAAGAAAAAAGGGGTCTGCACCCCCTCGATATTACCAGAGGGGAGAAAGGGGTCTGCACCCCCTCGATATTACCAGAGGGGAGAAAGGGGTCTGCACCCCCTCGATATCACCAGAAGAAAAAAGGGGTCTGCACCTCCTCGATATTACCAGAGGGCAAAAGGGGTATGCACCCCCTCTATATTACCAGAGTGCAAAAGGAGTCTGCACCCCCTCGATATCACCAGAGGAAAAAAGGGATCTGCACCCCCTCGATATTAGCAGAGGAAAAAAGGGGTCTGCACCCCCTCGATATTACCAGAGGGCAAAAGGAGTCTGCACCCCCTCGATATTACCAGAGGGCAAAAGGAGTCTGCAGCCCCTCGATATAACCAGAAGAAAAAAGGGGTCTGCACCCCCTCGATATTACCAGAGGAAAAAAGGGGTCTGCACCCCCTCGATATTACCAGAGGGCAAAAGGAGTCTGCACCCCCTCGATATCACCAGACGGGACAAAGGGGTATGCACCCCCTCGATATCACCAGAGGGGACAAAGGGGTCTGCACCCCCTCGATATTACCAGAGGAAAAAAGGGGTCTGCAACCCCTCGATATCACCAGAGGGGAGAAAGGGGCCTGCACCCTCTCGATATTGCCAGAGGAAAAAAGGGGTCTGCACCACCTCGATATTACCAGAGGGCAAAAGGGGTCTGCACCCCCTCGATATCACCAGAATAAAAAAAGGGGTCTGCACCTCGTCGATATTACCAGAGCGAAAAATGGGTCTGCACCCCTCAATATCACCAGAGCGAAAAAGGGGTCTGCACCCCTCAATATCACCAAAGGGGAAAAAGGGTCTGCACCCCCTCGATATCACCAGAGCGAAAAAGGGGTCTGCACCCCTCAATATCACCAAAGGGGAAAAAAGGGTCTGCACCCCCTCGATATCACCAGAGAGGGGAGCTTCAATAAATCGATTAATTAACTAACTAACCGCGTGGTGCGCAAAGCATCACTAATCACTAATCATGACAAGCCCCCGTCAGACCCCTTAACTCCCAGGCTAAACCCCCAGAAGACCCCGTAACCCCCAGTTCACGTCTTCATGACAAGACCCCGTAACCCCCAGTTCACGTCTTCATGACAAGCCCCCGTAACCCCAGCTCGCGTATTCATGAGAAGCCCCGGTCAGACCCCGTAACCCCCAGGCTAAACCCCCCTCAGACCCCGTAACCCCCAGGCTAAACCCCCCTCAGACCCCGTAACCCCCACGCTAAACCCCCCCTCAGACCCCGTAACCCCCAGGCCCAGCCCCCTACACGGTTACCCGTGCACACCACGTTGATGAGCTCATCAGGCGGGTTCATGAGAGCACTTAATGGCGTTAAGAGGCCGATAATCTGGGCCAGGAGAGAGGCGTGACAGGTAAGGTGCGCCGGGGGACATCACCGCGCCCGGTGCGAGCGAGTGGGCGAGGCCGAGCAACGTCTGCCAACGCTATTACGAGCGAAAGGTTAATTGACAAAACATCAACCGTTACCCTGCGTGACGGATCGTCTCCAACGGCGGCATTGTCATTCATATTCCTCGTCGGTGCGGAGAGAGCCTCCTAATGCGGTGCGGGACCAGCGCAGCACCTTTCGGTGCGCTCCGCCCGATTCATAGGCCGACGGGGTGTCACGTGCGGACGCACCTGCAAACATTGCTTTACGGGAGCACGGGTGACGGTCGCGAGCACAGGTGACGCGCCGGTAGCGAAGCTCGGTTAAAGGGGGCGGGGCCGCTTCGGAGAGCTCGCCACAAAGGCGCGAAAACGCGCGTTCCTAATGATGGGCGCGCGCGTCGCCCATCGGGCAGGATTCCCTGCAGCTGCTGCTCAGCTGAGTCAGTGCGATTGCGCGAAGTTGATGTGCAAATCAAGTCGAGGCTCAGTGCGTGTTAATCCTCCTTTATGTAACCGCGGGACTTCTCTTACCAACGCGGAATGGTGAAACAAATGACATAACATCGATGCGTGCGCCAATCATGGGATTAAAGGGGGTCGAGGTCGGAAATTCGGACACGACTCGCTGAGCCCCTCGAGCCCCCCCCCCCCTCCCATGGACCCCGTCGCAATTAAATAAATAATCCGGCGCGGGAAATGGTGCTGGTGCGAGTTGGGAGGTGCGCGCCGGAATTCCGAGACGCGCGCGAACTCGGACCCGCCGACGTCGCAGAGCCCGAGACCGCAGCTGGACCGCCCCGGGGTGATCCCGACGCGGACTTCGACACGCTTCGGACAGCTGTGCGCGATCGGCGATGGTCGCGCCGCGCCCCCGATAAATCTTCCAGCTGCGGACGAGACGCGCCGAACGGATTTCCCCGCTAGACTCTCCCGATGCAACCCCTTCGCTCGGGTTCCCACAAACACCCCCACGACCCCCAAAACACCCCCGCGACCCCCCTGGGGCGCACCCCTTCGCTCGGGTTCCCACAAACACCCCACGACCCCCAAAACACCCCCGCGACCCCCCTGGGCGCACCCCTTCGCTCGCGTTCCCACAAACACCCCCACGACCCCCAAAACACCCCCGCGACCCCCTGGGCGCACCCCTTCGCTCGCGTTCCCACAAACACCCCCGCGACCCCCTGGGCGCACCCCTTCGCTCGCGTTCCCACAGGCACAAACACCCCCACGACCCCCAAAACACCCCCGCGACCCCCTGGGCGCACCCCTTCGCTCGGGTTCCCACAAACACCCCCGCGACCCCCTGGGGCGAACCCCTTCCCACCCCGTGCCGCGGGGAAGCAAAGCGCGCGCCGCTCCCTCCTCGTGCACGGAATCCCGTGCCCCGTCTCGCCGTGCGGCACAGCACGAGCCGCGAGACCACATATCTGCCTCGTGGACACCTGTACAAATATTATGTCCTTTATTCCTCAATGGTTGTCTGATAAACTACGCCGCTGTTATTCTCGTGTCAAATGGACATTTCGAGTGCGGGGGCGAAAATAATAATAATAATAATAATAATAGTAATAATAATATAAATAACGGAACAAAAGTCCGATTCGTGCGGAGACCAACATGACGTCACTCTTGCCTCTGAAGAAGCTTTATTTGTTTAGAGTTTGTGCCAACAGATCCACCATCGCCCTCCGACTCTGCTTGTCCAAGCCCAAGTTCCTGTCTCCGCGGGTCCACGAGACACTTTTGTTTTTCTTTCAAGAACCACAATGGTGCGAGGTGGTGCGAGCGAACTTGGGCTGGACACTCAGGTGGTGCGAGCACCGGGGCCTGCACTGTCGCCAGTGGCGGCTCAACCTGCAACGTGGCGGCGGCCGAGAAGTAGCCTCGGCCTATATAGGAGGGAGAGCAGAGCAGAGGAGGGGAGGGAGGGGAGGAGAGGGGAGAGCAGAGCAGGGGAGGGGAGAGCAGAGCAGGGGAGGGGAGAGCAGAGCAGAGGAGGGGAGGGGAGAGCAGAGGAGGGGAGGGGAGAGCAGAGCAGAGGAGGGGAGGGGGAGAGCAGAGCAGAGGAGGGGAGGGGAGAGCAGAGGAGGGGAGGGGAGAGCAGAGCAGAGGAGGGGAGGGGAGAGCAGAGCAGAGGGGGGGAGGGAGAGCAGAGCAGAGGGGGGGAGGGGAGAGCAGAGCAGAGGGGGGAGGGGAGAGCAGAGCAGAGGGGGGGAGGGGAGAGCAGAGCAGAGGGGGGGAGGGGAGAGCAGAGCAGAGGGGGGAGGGGAGAGCAGAGCAGAGGAGGGGAGGGGAGAGCAGAGCAGAGGAGGGGAGGGGAGAGCAGAGCAGAGGAGGGGAGGGGAGAGCAGAGCAGAGGAGGGGAGGGGAGAGCAGAGCAGAGGAGGGGAGGGGAGAGCAGAGCAGAGGAGGGGAGGGGAGAGCAGAGCAGAGGAGGGGAGAGCAGAGGAGGGGAGGGAGAGCAGAGGAGGGGAGGGGAGAGCAGAGGAGGGGAGGGGAGAGGAGGGGAGAAGAGCAGAGGAGGGAGAAGAGCAGAGGAGGGGAGGGGAGGGAGAGCAGAGGAGGAGAAGAGCAGAGGAGGGGAGAGCAGAGGAGGGGAGAAGAGCAGAGGAGGGGAGGGGAGGGGAGAGGGGAGGGGAGGGGAGAGGAGGGGAGGGTGAGAGGAGGGGAGGGGAGAGGAGGGGAGAGGAGGGGAGGGGAGGGGAGGGAGGGGAGGGGAGGGGAGGGGAGGGAGAGGAGGGGAGGGGAGGGGAGAGGAGGGGAGGGGAGGGGAGAGGAGGGGAGGG